>NW_019272245.1:0-51023 GCF_002738345.1 Cucurbita maxima
TAATGCACCCTATTAATTATTACATGGATGGTATATATTTAGATAAATAAGGTTAGAAAAGTAGTGAACCTGTTGTATACCAATTTGATTTGACTATATATAAAAGAAACAAAACAATGGATTTGTGAACAAAGAAAAAGTTACCAACTTAAACTCCCAAAAAAAAAAAATAATAATAATAATAATAATAAAGCCTCAAACATAAACATATTCCGTTCTCATCATATTGTTTGCTTTTAAATCAAACATGATTATTAGCTCATGTTTTGCACAATCCAACTCAAAGATACAACTCTCATTCTCCCCGTGGGAAGTTGCAATTTGGAATCATATAAAGGATTCAATTCTCTTGACTTACTACAAGTCTAAAGACAACGATTTAGGCAAACATGAAATCGAACTTGGAGCGAAATACTTTTGGACCTTTAAAGATAATTTTTGGCAATCAACACGATTTTGGTGCAATTTTAGCAGCAAACACGGACATGCTTGTGGTGAATTATTTTGGCCAGAAATGGAAAATTGGTTTAGTGATCAATGTTATAATAGTATTTGTACTTGGGCAGCACGAGACAATTGCATTTTCTTACGTCTTGGTTCTAAAGAATCATATCTATTAGAGTACACTTGGAAATGATGTCGAGTTTCATTGGGTTGATTTAAACCCAATGTCCAAGGATGTTGAGTTTCATTGGGTTGATTTCAACACAATTGTTGAACTAGACACGAGAAAACCCTTATTGCTTTTCTATTTTGAGATTGGAGGTCAATTCTTTTGTACTTGTCGAGCTAAAATGTATATGGATGATAATAAAAATAAAACATGATATATATATATATATATATATATATAAACTTTTTTTTTTTTTTTTTTTTTGGAAAGATACAAGTTGTAAGGACCTGGCTAACTCGATGACTTCATTAAAGACAGGAAAATTTTTAGCGAAATAAAACAAGAAAATTTAAAACATAATATACATTATATCAAAATAAAGTTCATACATGAGTTTTTAAAACACAACCCAACATTTAAGACACAAAATACGGAATGGACACAAAACATTTTAAAATAAAAAGATTGAGGACGACGGGTGAAACTTGTCTACGGCACCTACTCCAGAGTCCGCTCCCGACCTCGAAAAGCTCCTTATTACCTGAAAAATAAGGAATGAGTACAAAGACTCAGTAAGTAGCCTACTTGTAGGTTCTTAATCGTGTCCTTGATATGCTAGAGTATCACACTCTTTCTTTTCTTTTTCTTGTTCTTGTTGTAAGTACTTATGCTCTTTAGTTCTTATCCTTGACTTGTATGTTCTTATCACGATCTATTCTGAGAACCTTGGTCCTTGGATCCTTAAACTTTAGTTCTAATCCAACGGCCGGTTCTTAGGTCTTGGTTCTTGGTCTTAGAACTTAGATCTTGATCCATGTTCTAGTCATTGATCTTTGTCTTGCTCTTGGTAATTTCTAGGTTCTTATTTTGCTCTTTTAATGATATATAGTACTAAATTATAGTTTACCTTGTATATCATATTTGATATTTTATTATAAGCAAATGTCTCCTTAACATAGGTATCTTTTCATATATTCTTATTTCCATTTATTCTATTTCCATATCCTTGCAATTTATTTGATTATAAATAGGGAACTTTCACACACCATTCACTTGTGGTGGTTTAGCAAACATTCTCAGGTTCGTTCTCCAAGACACTCCCCTAAGATTTATGGCACTAGTCATGAACCTGGAAACCTTTATCCAAGGTTTCATGCGTTCCAATTGACAGAGTTTCATAATATTTGGAGGTTATCTAGTTCATGAACCGAAGCTAAATTAACTTATGGGTATTATCGTCAATTTACATCATTTCTTGGTTTACCTACTTAACCTTATTTAATGACCACCAAATTTCATATATAGTCTTAACGTACCATATCATGCATTTGAGTTCACATGCAATCGTTCATGCAATAATACAAACATGCTCAATGGGAAGATAACGTTCATCTTCATCCGGAGTGCAGATTTCACATATTTTCCTACATCCTTTATCATGCATACATTCAATATCGCATTGTCACTCTAAAATGATTTTAGAGTCGATCATATCTAGATCCTATTGATTTTCTTAATTAATTTATTTGCATGGCTTACATGCTAATATGTTAGGTCTAGCAAGCTAGGTTTATCAATTTTACAGCATGCATGCTTAATCCAAGCAGTTCCTACAAGTACTATTCGTTGGAATCCAAATGGTTACTTACATTATTAACGCGTGTTTTCTCGATCTCGAGTCTCTCACTGGAGAGGGTTCCAAAAATTATGAAATTTCCTTGATGGGTCCTAATTCACATAATAATAAGGTCAGTATTGAAGTTGGGATGAAAAAATACCAACACGCAAAAAACGGGTGAGAATAGGGGGCTCCACGCAACTGCACGTACATGCAAGATCCCCCATGCGCTGGCACGCGCCCCCTGTCACAATCGCACTTTTAATGGCAGCGGACTTGCGATTGTGCGACACTCACTTTCCAATGACAAGTGAGCTAAGCCAATTCGTTCTTACGTCGCCTACGGCCAAGCGACGTATGCTCGAGCCTCTGACCTCAGTTTTAAGAGAAGGTTTTAGAAAACGAGGACAGAGAGAGATTTTTGAAAGAGACGTTATATAAGCAAGAAAGAGAGAAATAACAACGGCTCACAGTATATAACCTTAGGTAGGGAGAAGTTGACAACTAGTCGTATCCCCCTATAGTACATTCTGAGGCATTTCATGCCTGACAGGCCTAAACATGATATTTTTGAAACGTCATACTTCCTAGAAATACAAAAGTAAAACACTAGAATATGAAAAGACATGAAGGGTTGGGTTTGTCATGGGCAACATGCCTTAGACGAGCATGATCGTGACATCCTCCCCCACCTAATTGGTTGACGTCCCTGTCAACCGACAACTTTCAAACCTGGTTATGTGGGTGGCGGCGGAGTCTAGATCTTCGGCGCGTTCCCAGCTGGTTTCCTCCATAGGGAGATTCTTCCATTTGACAAGGAATTCACGAATCGTCCATACAGGTCTTCCTATCTTCCTAACTCTGTCGGCTAGGATCTCTGCTATTTCTTTGATGTCTCTTTGTTTAAGATCGATACTCGGTCTCGTGATTACATTTCACTGGTTTATACGTCCGGGTTAGGGTGATAGGGCTTCAAGTTGCTCACATGAATTATCGGGTGGATTTTCATCCATGTGGGTAGTGCAACTCTGTAGGAGGTAGCTCCGATCATTTTAAGGACTTCAACCGGGCCTTCATATTTTCGAACTAGTCCTGGTCCTTTCGACTGCAAAATCTGATTCATTCTGGTCTCAACTTGATGAGGACTTGATCTCCTGCTCGAAATTGTTGGGATCGACGCTTCTTGTCCGCCCACTTCTTCATATGCTTGGAAGCTTTCTCTAAATATGCCCGGGCTATATCAGTTGTCTGCTTCCATTCTCTTGTGAAGTTTTGAGCTTGAAGGTTTTTCCCTGGATAAGGATGATCAATAATATGAGGCAAGGCCGGTTGTCATCCACTTACAATTTCAAAGGGACTCTTCCCCGTAGACGAGCTTGTTTGACAATTGAAATAGAATTGAGCGACATCTAACAGTTGTATCCTGTTCTTCTGGTGAGCGTCGATGAAGTGACGTAAGCATTCTTCGAGCAAGCAGTTGAACCATTCTGTCTGTCCATCGGTTTGAGGATGATAGCTCGTGGAGATGTTTAAAGTCGTTCCCAAGAAGGCAAATAGTTCGGTTCAGAATGTGCCAATGAATCTACCATCCCTATCACTGATGATGCTCGACGGAATGCCCCATAACTTGACAACTTGTTTGAAAAATAGTTGGGTTGTTAGTTCAGCCGAGCATAATTTGGGAGTGGGGACGAACATCGCGTATTTTGAGAACTGGTCTACGATAAACAAGATGGCGTCATATTTCCCGACTTTTGGGAGGTGTGTTATGAAGTCCAGAGATACACTTTCCCAAGGCTTTGTTGGCACAAGTAGAGGTTCCAAGAGTCCCGAGACTTTGGTTTTTCGACTTTATCTTGTTAGCAGATGAGGCACGTCCTTGTGTACTCCATGATGTTGTCCCGCATACTCGGCCAAAAGTACCTCTTTTTTATTAGGGCGTATGTTCTTTGCCACCCAGGGTGTCCGGCCCATAAGGTATCATGACATTCATAAATGAGCTTCTTTCTCAGTTCTCCCGTTCTTGGAACGTATAATCTGTTTCCTTTAGTCATTAGAAGGTCTCCCTCGACCCAAAACTATCGTGTCTTCCCGGCTTTATCTAGCTCAACGACAGCTTTAGCCGATGGGTCTTTGTGTAAATGTTCTTTGATGACGTTGTGCATCGATCCATCGATCTTACTTGACTGAATATAGGCTGACAAGCACAGGGCCGCATGTTCGCCCTTCTGACTCAGCGCATCGGCTCCTTGATTACTCTTCCCTGCCTTGTGTTCGAATTTGAAGTCGAATTCCGCCAACGACTCCTGCCACCGGGCTTGTTTTTTCGTCAATTTTGGTTGATCGAAGAAGTGGCAGATGACGCTATTATCCATCTTCACTATGAACTGTGATCCCAAGAGATACTTTCTCCAAACTCGTAGGCAATGGACTACAGCCAGCATTTCTTTTTCGGAGACAGTGTATCTCCGTTCGGCATCATTGAGCTTTCGACTTTCATAAGCGATGAGGTGGCCTTCTTGAATAAGGACACCGCCTAGGGCAAAGTCGGACGCATCTGTTTCTATTTCAAATGGCTTTGTAACATCTACTAACCTGAGGACAGGATCCCTCGTCATGGTTGCCTTAAGATCTTCAAAGGTTATTTGACATTTATTTGACCACGACCAAGGGTGGTCTTTCTTCAGGAGCTCCGTTAAGGGGGCGGCTCGTCGTGAAAACCCTTCGACGAACCGCCTGTAGTAGTTTGCTAATCCTATGAAGGATTGCACATCGGATACAGAAGTAGGGACTTTCCACTCTTGGATAGCTTTTATCTTATCGCTATCCCTCCTGATCTTTTCACAACTGATGACATGAATAAGGAAGTTGATGCATGTTTGTGTTCCTCTAGGGTTGTGCTGTATACAACTATGTCGTCAAGGTATACTATGACGAACTGATCAGAGTATTCATAGAAAACCTGGTTTATTAACGTGCAAAACGTAGCTGGGGCGTTTGTCAAGCCAAAGGGCATTACTAGGAACTCGAAGGTCCCATATCTTGTTACGCACGTCGTCTTGGACTCGTCCCCCTCAGCGATACATACTTGGTAGTACCCTGATCGTAAGTCCAACTTCGTGAAGTATTTGTCCTCGTGAAGTTGGTCGAACAAGTCAGATATTATCGGTAGTGGGTATTTGTTGCGTACCATCACCTTTTTTAAGGCTCTATAATCTATGCATAAACCCAACGTCCCATCCTTCTTTTTCTGAAATAGTACGAGGGCTTCGTAAGGTGCCTTTGCCGGGTGGATGAATCCTGCTGTCAACAACTCATCTAGTTGTTTCCTCAATTCGGCTAGCTCAGGGGAAGCCATTCGGTATGCGTTCTTTGCTGGGGGTTTAACCCCCGGAAGGAGTTCAATTTCATGATCAATGCCTCGACGAGGTGGTAATGTTTGTGGTAAGCTCTCTGGCATTATGTCAGCATAACTGTCTAGTACCTCCTTGATTTCGTCTGGGATAGTTTCTTCAGTGGTCACTTCTTCCATCACTGTATAGCCATAAATGTAGGTTCCTCTCGTGCGAGTCCTCTTTTCAATTGTATAGCTGAGATCATTCTAAGATTACCTAGCTGCTTGATGCCTGCAGGTATTACTGTAGGGTTGCAGTCGGTGATCACCAAGCATTTCGCTAGTGGCATTGGGATAACTTTGTCTTCAAGAAGGAACTCCATCTCAAGTACCACGTGAAAGTCGTCTACGTGGACTACGACAAGGTTCAGCTCTCCTGTCCAAGTGCCTAATTTGAAGGGGACTCTTTTGGAAACTCCCACAATAGGCAAGGCCTCGGAGTTGACAATTTTCATTTTTTGAGGGTCTTTCTCTATGGTGAGTCCAAATCTTCGTGCTTCTTGATCTGTGATGAAGTTGTGAATCTCTCCTGAGTCTATCAAGGTGCACTTGATCGGTCGAGAGTTTATTGTCGCATCCACAAGCATGAGCCCTTTCTCTATTATCTCCTTCGGGTCGGCCTTCCGTTGGAGGGCTGACAAGAATTTGAGCGCACCCATTTAGGGGTTGTCTTGATCTTCCTTCTTGTCTAGCATAGTCTTGACTCTTGTGTCGTTGCTCTCTTGAATGGACACTTGGAGTGTAGTGAGAGAGGCCCGATGAGGACATTAGGAAACTTTGTGGGGGCCTTTACACAATATGTATTGTAAAGGTCTCGTCGGGTGGTTCCTTTAAGTGTAAGGTCCTCGAGATGTCCCTGCTTGGTTGTTCTAAGGAGGTCTATCTGTCCACCCGCTTGGTCTGTCGTTACTTCCGTTTGGCCTGTTGGGGCTTTCATTTCGATGACCTGGCAGCTTATATGTTTTGCCCACAGTGTTTGGGGCCTGTGTTATTTTTCTTTGATAACCTGCTTCGTTCCCATAGTCTAGAAGTCTCTCGGTGCTGGCAATTGCGGTAGCTAGGTCTTGAATCTTTTTCTCGTGTACTTTTGTTTTGGCCCACGGTTGTAACCCATTTATAAAGAAGAACATCTTGTCCTTTTCTAATGTGCCCCTAATATCTAGCATCAGGGTCGAAAATTGTCTGACATAGTCCCTTATGCTTTCAGTTTTCTTTAGGGCTATTAGTTTTTCTATTGCTAGATGGTCTACGTTTTCGGGGAGGAATTGGTCCCCTCAACTCTCTCTTGAGGTTCCCACGAGTCTACGGTGCACAATCCATCCTCGATGTTTTGCACCTTCGTACGCCACCAAAGTTTTGCGTCGTCTGTGAGATACATCGAGACTACTGTCACCTTTATGTCGTGGGTACAAGTCGGTGTGGCTTTGAAGTACTGTTCGACATCAAAGATGAAGTTCTCCAACTCTTTGACATCCCGGTTCCCTTTGAAAGGTCTAGGGTCTGAGAACTTCAATTGTTGGATCCTGTATTAGTTTGCCCAGCCGAGACGTTCTCCACGGCTTTCATGGTCACCTCGATACGGGTGCTCATGGTGGACATCTTTCCTTGGATGTCATCGATCGTTGCTCTGAATTCGTCATCTAATCCATTAAACAAACTCATCATTGTATTTTGTAGCACGTTGAACTCTCCACCACGTCCCTCCTTGTGCGCGACAGAGCTATTGGATCTACCAGACGGTCTTGGGCTGCACATAGGAGCAACTTTTTCTTCGAGTGAGGTCACTAGAAACATCTGTTCTGCAATTGGCAACCCATCCAGGCGGTTGCCCATTGCGTCGATCACTACGACTTTTTCACTCAATTCCTTCACCCGTGCTTCACTTCCAGAAAGCGGAGGGTGTCAGGGACTTCTTTGAGAAACAGCATTTCCTTCTCTATTAAAGTAAGCCGGTCGGCTTGTGATTTGGGTGTCGACTTTGTCGTCGACATGTTTTCGGTCTTTGCTATTTCACAGAGCTTACAAAGCTCTAATACCACTTGTCACAATCGCACTTTTAATGGCAGCAGACTTGCGATTGTGCGGCACTCACTTTCCAACGACAAGTGAGCTAAGCCAATTCGTTCTTACGTTGCCTACGGCCAAGCGACGTATGCTCGAGCCTCTGGCCTAGATTTTAAGAGAAGGTTTTAGAAAACGAGGGCAGAGTGAGATTTTTTAGAGAGAGATTTTGGAAAGAGACATTATATAAGCAAGCAAGAGAGAAATAACAACGGCTCATAATATATAACCTTAGGTAGGGAGAAGTTGACAACTAGTCGTATCATCCTATAGTACATTCTGAGGCATTTCATGTCTGAGAGGCCTAGACATGATATTTTTGAAACGTCATACTTCCTAGAAATACAAAAGTAAAACACTAAAATATTAAAAGATATGAATGGTTTGGTTTGTCATGGGCATGCGGCCATGGGCAACATGCCTTGGCCGAGCATGACCGTGACACCCCCCACGCGCAATGAACAGAGGTGGTCAGCTCGGGCATCGCGCGAGCAGTGGCGCACATCGAACCCCAACGACGCAAACTTACCCTTCAAATTTTTTGGGCGTCACACATGGTGCACAGGGAGTGGCGAGATCGTTAGGTTGGACTGTGGGTCGTGAAATCGGTTGCGGGTCAGTTTGGTGGTTCCAGACGCTGTTTGATTCACGTGAGCATTTTGATTTCGGTTTGACCCGAATTCGAGCGTGTTGTCGCGTCTCAACAGGTAGGTTTTATGCATTTCTCTAGCAAAATGTTGCCACGTGTCACCTGCTCCGCCGCGCTGCTTTGTAAATTAGGCGACGTGTGGCAGCAATTTTCTCTCTCAGGTGTGTTTTCAATTTTTTAGGATCGACTCAGTTTCTTCACCAACGTCAGAGATTTTTTATTCACCTACATCGACGTATTTTTCTTGACCATAGAATGAATTGAATACATTCAAAGATACGGAAAAACTCACGTTTTCTATTCTTGTCCATTTCACTCGAACTCCGATTAAGCTCTAATTTTGGTTCGGGATTCCTTCAAGAAGCCTGTGTGAATCCTCTTTTAATTACACACCTCAAAACTCTAGATCCATCATTCAAGAAACTCCTTAGATCCAGGCAAAATCGAAACGAAAAAGGCCATAGTCTTACCTTGTCCATTCTCTGATTTTCTGGCCGGAATGGGCGAATCCACCACCCAAACTCCTCCTCCAGCATTAAGAGGAGTCTTGATTTGAAGTTTCTTGCCTTGGATTCGATCTCCAATGTGGATTTGAGGCAGCAGATTACTCTATTCTACTTTTCTTTCAAAATCCTAAATTCTTCTTATCCCTTCTTCTTTTCCTCTCGTTTCTTTTGCTTTCTTGTTATGACTCAACTATCCAAACTCCTCATGTAGGAGTAGGGGCAAAATGACCTTGTCCCTATGTTGATCTTGTCAGTTTTTTTTAATCTTACAACCATCTCGAGCATAGTTTTCTTCTTCGTCGACTCGAGCCTCGGTCTCTTCAGCCTACAATAAAAAATCACGACCTAATTATCATGCATATATTTGGATCTTAAGTAGGAAAACAAAGGTTGTTGATACCTCCTAAGTTCAAGTGTTACAAAAAATAACATAGTATTTGAATAAAAAAAATGAAAAGTCACCTATCAACTTCCAAATGAAATCAACGCATACTACTATCGTATCTTGACTTCCATGGCCATTCTAACATTCATCGTCATCCTGTGCAATGACACTTTCTCTGTAATGACCCTAGATTTATACTAACCTAAAGTGGTTAATGTCATCATAACATACTCTCTTATGCAAAAAAAAAAACATTTAAAACTTCATCATAAAACACTGCCATGAACTTACATGCTTTCAAAAATATTTAAAGCAACATAACAAAACTAAATAAAATATTAAAATTAAAAACATCCTATACTAACCCAAAGTCTAAATGAAATACCAATATCCTATGCATGTGCCACGGTCTTTAATTGCAATGTCATCATCAACCGTATAGAGGCGTCTTGCCTTTATCTAAAATATATGTAAATAAATGTAGCACACGACTTTAGTATTTTAAGAAATGCTCAGTAAGTGTCCCCACTTGATATCAAACACATAAACCATCACATGTCAATCAAACAAAATTGAGGGATCTTAGTGGTTAATTACCAAAACTCACAACGCGTAATTTTTACCACATGAAAATCAACATCTACCTTTACTCCTTCAAATGACTATCAATGGCTGGTTACCCGAATCACATAGCATGTAACCCTTGCCTTGTAAATCATTCACTGCAATCACCCCGTAGAGTGACCATTAGTGCCTGGTTATCTGATAGACACAGCGTGTAAACTTACCACATGAAAATCAACATCCATCCTAACTCCTTAAAATGATTATCAATGGTTGGTTACCCGAAACACATAGCGTGTAACCCTTACCTTGATAACCATTTTCTTAAATCACCTCACCCTTACCTTGATAACCATTTTCTTAAATCACCTCGTAGAGTGACTATTGGTGGCTGATTACCATCAAAGGTAACATGCATGCATTACGTCCCAAAATTGTATATTTTCATGAGCAACCAGACATTATGTCACACTACTCACATCAGAGATATTCCCAATCATCAAACATAATTATGCATGCAATAGGTCTCCAAACATTTATTTTTATAGTCAACATACATCGTATCACACAACACTCAACCATACAATACAAAACATATTCAACCCTTGTAGAAAAATAAAACAGTCAAGTTTCAATAGGAAGACCTCTTACTTGGAGAGCTTCTTTTCTAATTGTCCCTATAGATATTGGTCCAACTTCGACTTAGATCGAGCCTACATTTAAACACCCAAGTTTAACCAGCCCAACTTGGCGTGATACAACGACTCCTACAAATCATAGGGTTTTATTGTTTACCTTCTTCCTACGTAGAGGTTGGGTCAAATCCAAACTATTCAAAAAAGAAACCACATTGTAAATTTGGTTGGCTCATTGTACCTTGGTTACGTTTACTCCTCCAAATAGTGGTTCTGGCGATGACAACATTGTTCAATTCGTGATAACGACGACAATTTGATGCGCGACGGCGACTGGCGATGGTCGTCCGACGTGCGGTGACGGCACGGGACGGCGTGGGCGATGGTGAGGCAGGACAGCGCGAGCGATGGTGAGGCAGGACAGCGCGAGCGATGGACGGCAACAAGATTTAAAGAAGAAGAAGATGATGATAAAGAGGCAGAACAAGGCAGCGGCTAGGGTTTTGTGAGTGGCTCGCTCGTCCCAGGCTTCGTGCTCTATTACATGGGTGGCTGATTTGGTGGCTTTATGTAGGCTGATACCTAGGATTTATTTTTTAATGTATTGGGCTTGAGCCTAGGGTTTATTTTAATGTATTGAGCCTTGGGCCCAGAATTTGCACTTTACGCATCCCACCATGTCTGGAATTGGAAGGAGTCCAAGGTCAAATCACGATTTTTAAGGATATTTTCCATCCTTAAATGTGTGTATTGCATTACTAATCCCAACAATGGAGTAACTTATTTAGTATTTCTTAAAATATTCAAGCCACATGCTACCCTTATTTTTCACGTAAGGGTAAAACGCCCCTCCATAGACGACATGAATTCTAAAATGACCATGGAAGAAATCATGATAGAGAAGTAGTATGCATTGATTTTCATTTAGTAGTTGGTAGGATGATTATTTCATATTTCATGTTCAAAGACTATGTTAGTTCTATTTTCTTGTTTTAAATTCAACTTGTAAGTCCATGGCTTCATTTGCAAATATTTTATTTCAAACTTCCACATATGTTATTTATGGCATTCATGTGATGATGCCTCTAATTTAAGCAAGAATATTAGGGGTGTTACATTGAGTGTGATATGTGATCAAAGAATGAGGGTTGTTCTGCATGTTTTATTACGCCACGAAAAAAAAAAATATGGAGACCTCATGCATATTTGTATGTTCACGTGCACCGGGATACTTCCCCTTTATGATGAAGTATGGACGCGTACATTATGAGACGAAAATGATTATCATGCTGACCATAATATGACTAAGGTATGTCCATGAAATGATACGACTATGAGATGTATAAGGACGATAAGGCTATGACAAGATTAACAAAACGATATGACAGGGATACGCATATGGAAACGATATGAGTATGAAACGTTGTGATACAATACGAAAATGATATGATATATGTTATGGTACGATATATGTGAAAAATTGATATGTTTATGCTATGAAATATTGTGATACGATATGTTATGGTATGATATGTATACGATTCGAATTGCTATGTCTAGAAATATGGAAATGTTATGATTGTTGGGATTTATGCCCTAAAGCCTCGTAATTAATTATTTAGTTTTTTAACAATAATTTATATTATTTTATTTGTGATTTAATTGTTACCCATTATATGAAAATCCAAGGTTATTAATGTAATCTTGAACAGTATGTGGTTGACATACAAGACGATCGTGTTCAAGTAATAACCTAAAGAGTCTATAGTATATGGATAAGGTTGGGTGCCTTATTCTAGTAACACTATTGATACGGCCCACTTTGTAATCGTTACAAATGATTTGATCCAAATCATTCAAGTGAGGACATGTAAGTGGGGGTATCCTATACAATGAGTTTGTATGAGACTTGACCAAGAAATATTTAATCTCTCTTTATAAATCCATTAATTGAGAAGATTAATATTTCACATGTTGATCATATGCGACTCGATCTTAATCCTGAGTGAGTTACGAACTCTTACCTGTGAGGGCTTGTCCTTTAATTTACATGGGCGAGAATGGCTATTTTAGCCGATTCAATATGCCTACTATTTAGGAGAATTGACCAAATAGGGAGTTGGGAACATAATATCATGAGATGAAATTCACTCCTTTCCATACAAGTTCCATACAAGGAAAGTAGATGAGTTGTTTTCTTAAGTACTGATTTTGGGACTTGAACAATGGGGCCCCACCCTCTCATTGGCCTGAGAGGGACTTGGTTTATGATTGGATCATAGACAAATTGTTCATTAGAGAATCAGTGGTACTTAAGGTGAAAGATGTAATTATAGGGGTAAAACGGACTTTTGACCCAGCTGTAATTATGAACAACTCGTAAAGGATCGACTTGCTTGTAATGATTATATCGATGGACATAACTTGTTCTACAGTGCATAAGAGTGCAACTCTAGGTCTATAGTGGAGTGACCTATAGTTAATGAATGGAAATTGATTAATTAAAGAGTTTAATTAATTAATTTTGTATCATTGGAGCTTATAATCGGTAGGTCCATAAGGTTCCCTCGCTAGCTCCTAGTAACGCTAAAAGGTTCAATTTATTTGAAAGAAAATCCCAAAGAGATTGGAGAAAAAGTTTCGAGAATTCTCTAGAGATGTAATATGATTGATATGTTATGATTGACAGACAAACCGATTAACTAGCATGAGATACAACCCCGACATACACATGAAAGATATGTTATGAAGGAAGACGCTAGCGAGATTGTATTAAATGATAATGAAAATTGAGAAACGTTGGGACCTTATACATTATTGTGTGCTCATGCATTGGGGGATACCCCTTATCCTTCTCAATAGTACAGACGCGTACGCTACGAGACAGGAGAACGATCATTATGTTAACATAATGCTGTCGTGATGATCGCTATTTGTAACGGATGTCTAACATCAATAACTACTAGAGAATTCTCGCCCCATCAAAAAGGGGGCCTAGGAGGCGTGCGAACTGACTGGTGGGTCAATACTCGCACTTGTGAACCGTGTGTAGAAAAATTAAGTACACATCCCAATTGCCCGTTATGATGACCGTCGCAGGAAAATAGACTGTTATGATAGGTCTCTTTCATGAAATTGTATGTGTTATCATTTAACCCCAATAGTGGGGTCACTTACTGAGTATTTCTAAAAATGCTCAAGCCACCACGTGCTACTTCTATTTCAGGTAAATGCAAGGCATCCCTGAACGGCTGACGACGACATCACAACTCGAGACCATGACACATGCATAGAGTAGCCCCATTTATTTTCTTAGACTTAGCCAAGCAAGACACATATCGGGAACATCTTTTGAGAGCGTAATGAAGGAAGTTCAATTGAGTCAATTAGCAACTGAGTTACGAAATAGACATCTTGGAAAGTAGCAAGCAGACATCAAAACGCCAAAAAGAGAGGGCAAGGAACAATGTCAAGCAATAAAACTGAGAAGTGAGAAAGAAATACCCTACAAAAGAGGTGAAATTAAAGAACACATTAACAATCACTCGGCTAATACATAATAGAGAAAGGAGGAAAATGCTCGACAAAAGAAGCAGGCTCGAACACAAAAATGAAGAGCGTAGTAGCATTAAATGAAGAGTGTAAGTGAATGAAATGGTAACGTACACAAAAATTAGGGAAACTTACATACCTACCAGGCTCAAACATTACAATGTAGGTGAACGTAATAGTAACGTACACAAAAATAAAAAAATAAAAAGGGCTAGTTCAACTACATGTTACTACCATCTTGAACCCTTGTGAATTTTTGTATTTTTTCTAATTAATTAATGTTGTTGATAATTATATAAGGTGAACCATTTATCTCGTATCAATTGAATAACTTCTCTCTTAAATTATTCAATACTTTACTTTCGCAATTTTTTGTATTTTTTATAGCATCTATTATAATTACACAAAAATAATAATAAAAAGTCTTGAACTTGTAATAACGTCAACCATCAAGATCTTAAAAAAAAACATTATAAAAAACATATTATAGCGTTTTGTTTAGCTATAATTTTTTACATGTACAGACAAAGTAGAGAGAGAGCTCAAACATATACAAGCAAACCACCATCCTTGCCAACATGAATGGTAGCTAACACAATGACAAACATAAACCACAAATCCCCTAATCAAAGCACTAAGCCAATCATTATAAATTCGAAAGATCCATTCACAAACTGCTATTAACTTCTCTTGTTGTAGTCTTGGACTCCATGACCGAGTCATAAGAAGCATGTAATCCAATCAAGATATAGTAAATCAACAGAATCCCAGTCCAGATTCCAAACCTTTCAAATGAGGCTTTGTCGATGGAGCCAAGAAGGAAAAGGTTGATAGCGATCGACAGTGAAGGCAGCCACGGGACGAGCGGCACGCCCCACACGCGAGGCTTTTTGGCCTGTGGGACACCGAGCCATAGGGCCAGAGTTGAGAGAAACCATACAGAATTGGACAGCACCAAGCCGATCCAGCCGTCGCTTGAGCCCCAGTACACGCCAGTTGCTATTGAAGATCCCACGATTAGAACCAGACAAATTATGAGCTTGTTTCGGTCGGATGGTGTCGTTTCACCGCCTACGTAGTAGCGTCGGACGATCAGGCCGATGGCTACCAGCATGAAGATGAAGAGGGTGGAGATAGAGAGGAGGTTCGAGAGGATTCCCAAGCTTGTAAAGAAGGCGATTATTGCTGTTGCAGCGAGCATTGTGGCTGTTGCATTCACTGGAGTGCCAGTCCTTTCATGCACTTTGGCAAACCATGGTGAGATTATGTGGGTTCTAGCAATGTGGGTGAGATAGCGTGCCTGTCCAACAGCATTAACCAACAACACGGTGGTAATGCCTTTAATAGCACCAGCAGCCACAATGTACTTAGCCCAACCCCATCCAACAGCCTCAAAAGCCACTGAAAACGGCGCATCCTCGTCAATTTGTTGGTATGGCTGCATCAAGCACAAGGTAACTGCAAGAATGCAATAGGCTAATGTGGTGATCACCATTGATCCAACAAGACCAATAGGTATATCTTTAGCAGGGTTCTTAGTTTCCTCAGCCATTGTCGAAACGGCATCGAATCCAACGTATGCAAAGAACAAAACGGCAGAGGTTACGAAGATGCCACGAGGGCCATAGGGGGCAAAGGGAGTGAAGTTTTTCGGGTTGGCCTTGGTGAGGCCGGCAATGACAATGAAGAGGATGATGGCAACGTGGAAAATGGAAGCAATGTAGTTGAAGCGGGAGGAGCCTTTGGTGCTGGCTACAGCCAAGGTGCAAATGAAGATGATCACAATGATGGCGATGGGGTCGAGCTGGTTGTAGGAGTCGGGTAAAGACGAAACGTGGATGCGAAAATCGTTCGGATGGTGATTGCACAAAGTGGCAAAGTATGAAGTCCATGAACGGGCCACAGCAGCGTTGCCAATTATATATTCGAGGAGGATGTTGCCCGCTGCTATGAATGCCACGAAGTCTCCTAGTTCTACTCTTAGGTAGGCGAATGATCCACCTGAACAAATAATTACAATGGGCTAGTGAAGTTACTAATTTAGAAAATCTAAAAGGGAATCTAGAATAATTTTAAATTTGGATTATTGTAAAAGTAGGGTTGAATTCAAAATATTTTTACCCTTTATATTTATAGATATTTTATACTTCTTGAATTCAAAATCTAAATTTTGTTTCAACCCATTAAGATCTCATAATAAAAATTTCAATACAATATCACTTCACGCCGTTATTTCTACCACAAAAATAAGACCCATCTCTACCACAAAAATAATACCCACTTCATTAAAGAAGAGAGAAAAAAAATTAATTTAAAAAATAAATAATATTTTAAAGAAAAACAGAGACCAAATATAAAAGGGCACGTACCAGCTGTTGGGATCTCCACGGCAAATTCAGTGTAACAGAAAACGGAAAGCATGGCGGAGACACCGGAGATGACATAAGACAAGACGACAGCTGGGCCGGCGTGTTTCTTAGTCTCAAGACCGGTGAGGACGAATATTCCGGCGCCGATGACAGCGCCGATACCGAACCACATAAGGTCCCACCATGTGAGGCTCTTCTTCATCTCGTGTTGGCTGCGAGCCTTCATCTCGATGAGCTCAATGTGCTCCCCGGACCTGGCCGTGAGCCGATCCAAGAGCCGGGTCGGCGTCGCCTTCAACGCTTTAGTGTAATTTCCCCAACTCTTAAACGACTCCTCGGGTAGAAAATCTTGCTTCGAACAACCACAAGATCTTCTTTTGATCCCTTCTCCACCACCGGCGTCACCGTTTGGTTGACTCATTATGAATTTACACAGAAACAGTCAACCAAAAAAGAAACTAATCGAGAGAATCAATTAACTTAAGACAAGACGGGAGAATAAGAAAGGAAAATGGGGTTTATAAAGGAAGCAGAGACGACGGGTTACGGCCGGTACACACAGTGGTTTGAATATGAGAGGAAATTGACATGTGGAGGTTAATTTGGCAGTCACATTTGTTGTATCAAGCTGTGGTTTCTAAATTTAATCATCTCAACTGCTCAAAGGGCTTATACCACACTTCTTTAACTCCAAATCATTCTCAATTGGATCCTCAAGGATTTTTCTGATTTAATGTCGTCCCATCATAATCGAAATTATATTCCAATTAAAGCTAAATTTTAAAACTATTCTCCTAAAACTAGATTTGGTTAAATGAACCGATTGTTAACTTCTAACTGTACAGTTTTACTTAGGGTACAATTATAAATAAAAATATTTATTTAACTTCATAATTAATTTACTCACTAATTTAAGTATTATAATTAGTATGTAGTTTAATAAAACTCTACAAAATAGTCTCTACGGTCGAGATTAATCGTTAGGATTTTATAATATTCTAATATTCTAATACTCTACTTGCATGAAGTCTAACACAGGGACCATTGTACGATGCAGAGAATTGAACTTGAAATTGTTGTCATGGGTTCACATAGTTGACTTGGATACAAAGTACAAAATCGAACTTTTATTAAGGATAAATTGGTGACACCAGTCTAAGCTAATCAGGTAGGTGGTTGTACTATCCGCATGGTTAGAAATTGATGTTGTATGATGACACATGCCCCATAGTTCTGCACGTGTCATATGCTTGATATGTGTGAAATGTTTATGAAATGATGTGATGCGTTTGACGATATGTTTGAGATGTGCCATGTGAATGATATAATATATGTTATGGTACCATGTGTTTGACGATATGTTTGAGATATGTTCTTTCTATTTTCTTGTCTTAAATTAAACGTGTAAGTTCATGGCTTCATTTGCAAATATTGTATTTCAAACTACCACCTATATTATTTATGGAATTCATGTGGTGATGCTTCTAATTTAAGCGAGAATATTTAGGACGTTACATTAGGGAGTGTGATATGTGATGAGAGAATGAGGGTTGTCCTGCATGATTTTTTACGCCACGAAGAAAAATAAGGGAACCTCATGCATATTTGTATGTTCACGTGCATCGCTATTCCCTATGAGACAAAAATGACGAGTACGGACGCGTACACTATGAGACAAAAATGATTATCATGCTTAACATAGTTCAACGATGATCGCTATTCCCTCTGGGTGTTCGACAATAGTACAGAGTAGCTAGCCCTACCAGTCGGTCCAGAGGGTGCGCGAGCCTGCCTGGTGGGCCCATGCTCGCACATGTGGGTAGTGTGCAGCGAAGTACCATATATCCAATTTGCCAAGTTTGGAGAGTAGGCTTAGAGAATACGATTTAAAATGATAGGTCTCATCGTTATGCATGTGTTTGCATTCACCAACACCAATTGTGGGATCACTTAATGAATATTTCTTAAAATATTGAGGTCTTGTGTTATTCTTAAATTTCAGGTAAAGGCAAGACATCCATGTGTGGTTGACGATCATAGAACCTGTGTTAGTGTAGTTGCATTTTCACTTCTTAGATATTAGGTTAGATTAGGGCATCGTTTTAATTTTTTCTTTGGTTTTACTTATATTTCACATTGAATATTTTTCGTTGTTTTGGTTTTAAGACTCTTAATGCAAACAGATAAGTTCATAATATTATTTTATTAATTTTTAAAGAATGTATCCACATAAAATTTATGTTAGATCATGCTAAAAAATAATAATTAAACAAATCAACTAATCTCATCCCTCCTCCAACCTCTCACATGCCCACTTTCCCCTCATCCCTCAATCAACTCCCCCCTTGCTCCCTCCCTTTCTTCCAATTCTCACTACATTATCTCCACATTTGTCCTAACACCACAAGATCTCCCATCATCAAAAATGAAAATCTTTCTCTTACAATTACAACATGAATCAATTTTGTCACATCGTTACAAGCTTCGAATGACAAGTTAAGCTAATCTTAAAAATAGAATAGAACGTCGGCCAAGGCCAACCAAGTAAATGACGTTATTATTGACATGGTTATATTTGATGCTGACACGTGCCCCGTAGTTATGCACGCCATATATTTGATATGTGTGATTGTTTATGAATCGATATGACATGTATATGTTATAATATGTGAATGATATGAGAACTCTTACATCATGATATGTTTGAGTAGGATACGAGAATGATGCGATGAACGTAATGTAATGATATGGCTAAGATATTAATATAACGACACGGTTAGGTTATGTATAGAAAATGATATGGTTATAATAGATTGAAAAAACGATTTGTATAGGTTATGTATAGAAAATGATATGATTATGATAGATTTATAAAACTATATGGTTAGGGTACGTTTGGAAAACAATATGACTAACGTATGTCCATGAAATGATACGACTATGAGATGTATAAGGACAATAAGGTTATGACAAGATTAAAAATACGATAGGATTAGGATATGCATTATAGGGTAGGTTTTGCTGGATTCAAACTCTCGTCCAAATATAACATATTTGAACTTGGATGTAATAACGTGCTATATATAATGCACCCTATTAATTATTACATGGATGGAATATATTTAGATAAATAAGGTTAGAAAAGTAGTGAGCCTGTTGTATACCAATTTGATTTGACTATATATAAAAGAAACAAAACAATGGATTTGTGAACAAAGAAAAAGTTACCAACTTAAACTCCCAAAAAAAAAAAAAAAAAAATAATAATAATAATAATAATAAAGCCTCAAACATAAACATATTCGGTTCTCATCATATTGTTTGCTTTTAAATCAAACATGATTATTAGCTCATGTTTTGCACAATCCAACTCAAAGATACAACTCTCATTCTCCCCGTGGGATGTTGCAATTTGGAATCATATAAAGGATTCAATTCTCTTGGCTTACTACAAGTCTAAAGACAACGATTTAGGCGAACATGAAATCGAACTTGGAGCGAAATACTTTTGGACCTTTAAAGATAATTTTTGGCAATCAACACGATTTTGGTGCAATTTTAGCAGCAAACACGGACATGTTTGTGGTGAATTATTTTGGCCAGAAATGGAAAATTGGTTTAGTGATCAATGTTATAATAGTATTTGTACTTGGGTAGCACGAGACAATGGCATTTTCTTACGTCTTGGTTCTAAAGAATCATATCTATTAGAGTACACTTGGCAATGATGTCGAGTTTCATTGGGTTGATTTAAACCCAATGTCCAATGATGTCGAGTTTCATTGGGTTGATTTAAACCCAATGTCCAAGGATGTTGAGTTTCATTGGGTTGATTTCAACACAATTGTTGAACTAGACACGAGAAAACCCTTATTGCTTTTCTATTTTGAGATTGGAGGTCAATTCTTTTGTACTTGTCGAGCTAAAATGTATATGGATGATAATAAAAATAAAACATGATATATATATATATATAAACTTTTTTTTTTTTTTTTGGAAACATACAAGTTGTAAGGACCTGGCTAACTCGATGACTTCATTAAAGACAGGAAAATTTTTAGCGAAATAAAACAAGAAAATTTAAAACATAATATACATTATATCAAAATAAAGTTCATACATGAGTTTTTAAAACACAACCCAACATTTAAGACACAAAATACGGAATGGACACAAAACATTTTAAAATAAAAAGATTGAGGACGACGGGTGAAACTTGTCTACGGCACCTACTCCAGAGTCCGCTCCCGACCTCGAAAAGCTCCTTATTACCTGAAAAATAAGGAATGAGTACAAAGACTCAGTAAGTAGCCTACTTGTAGGTTCTTAATCGTGTCCTTGATATGCTAGAGTATCACACTCTTTCTTTTCTTTTTCTTGTTCTTGTTGTAAGTACTTATGCTCTTTAGTTCTTATCCTTGACTTGTATGTTCTTATCACGATCTATTCTGAGAACCTTGGTCCTTGGATCCTTAAACTTTAGTTCTAATCCAACGGCCGGTTCTTAGGTCTTGGTTCTTGGTCTTAGAACTTAGATCTTGATCCATGTTCTAGTCATTGATCTTTGTCTTGCTCTTGGTAATTTCTAGGTTCTTGTTTTGCTCTTTTAATGATATATAGTACTAAATTATAGTTTACCTTGTATATCATATTTGATATTTTATTATAAGCAAATGTCTCCTTAACATAGGTATCTTTTCATATATTGTTATTTTCATTTATTCTATTTCCATATCCTTGCAATTTATTTGATTATAAATAGGGAACTTTCACACACCATTCACTTGTGGTGGTTTAGCAAACATTCTCAGGTTCGTTCTCCAAGACACTCCCCTAAGATTTATGGCACTAGTCATGAACCGGGAAACCTTTATCCAAGGTTTCATGCGTTCCAATTGACAGAGTTTCATAATATTTGGAGGTTCTCTAGTTCATGAACCGAAGCTAAATTAACTTATGGGTATTATCGTCATTATACATCATTTCTTGGTTTACCTACTTAACCTTATCCAATGACCACCAAATTTCATATATAGTCTTAACGTACCATATCATGCATTTGAGTTCACATGCAATCGTTCATGCAATAATACAAACATGCTCAATGGGAAGATAACGTTCATCTTCATTCGAAGCGCAGATTTCACATATTTTCCTACATCCTTTATCATGCATACATTCAATATCGCATTGTCACTCTAAAATGTTTTTAGAGTCGATCATATCTAGATCCTATTGATTTTCTTAATTAATTTATTTGCATGGCTTACATGCTAATATGTTAGGTCTAGCAAGCTAGGATTATCAATTTTACAGCATGCATGCTTAATCCAAGCAGTTCCTACAAGTATTACTCGTTGGAATCCAAATGGTTACTTACATGGTTAACGCGTGTTTTCTCGATCTCGAGTCTCTCACTGGAGAGGGTTCCAAAAATTATGAAATTTCCTTGATGGGTCCTAATTCACATAATAATAAGGTCAGTATCGAAGTTGGGATGAAAAAATACCAACACGCAAAAAACGGGTGAGAATAGGGGGCTCCACGCAACTGCACGTACATGCAAGATCCCCCATGCGCTGGCACGCGCCCCCTGTCACAATCGCACTTTTAATGGCAGCGGACTTGCGATTGTGCGACACTCACTTTCCAATGACAAGTGAGCTAAGCCAATTCGTTCTTACGTCGCCTACGGCCAAGCGACGTATGCTCGAGCCTCTGACCTCAGTTTTAAGAGAAGGTTTTAGAAAACGGGGGCAGAGAGAGATTTTTGAAAGAGACGTTATATAAGCAAGAAAGAGAGAAATAACAACGGCTCACAGTATATAACCTTAGGTAGGGAGAAGTTGACAACTAGTCGTATCCCCCTATAGTACATTCTGAGGCATTTCATGCCTGACAGGCCTAAACATGATATTTTTGAAACGTCATACTTCCTAGAAATACAAAAGTAAAACACTACAATATGAAAAGACATGAAGGGTTGGGTTTGTCATGGGCAACATGCCTTAGACGAGCATGATCGTGACATCCTCCCCCACCTAATTGGTTGACGTCCCTGTCAACCGACAACTTTCAAACCTGGTTATGTGGGTGGCGGCGGAGTCTAGATCTTCGGCGCGTTCCCAGCTGGTTTCCTCCATAGGGAGATTCTTCCATTTGACAAGGAATTCACGAATCGTCCATACAGGTCTTCCTATCTTCCTAACTCTGTCGGCTAGGATCTCTGCTATTTCTTTGATGTCTCTTTGTTTCAGATCGATGCTCGGTCTCGTGATTACATTTCACTGGTTTATACGTCCGGGTCAGGGTGATAGGGCTTCAAGTTGCTCACATGAATTATGGGGTGGATTTTAATCCATGTGGGTAGTGCAACTCTGTAGGAGGTAGCTCCGATCATTTTAAGGACTTCAACCAGGCCTTCATATTTTCGAACTAGTCCTGGTCCTTTCGGCCAAGGCGGTTGCCCATTGCGTCGATCACTACGACTTTTTCACTCAATTCCTTCACCCGTGCTTCACTTCCAGACAGCGGAGGGTGTCAGGGACTTCTTTGAGAAACAGCATTTCCTTCTCTATTAAAGTAAGTCGGTCGGCTTGTGATTTGGGTGTCGACTTTGTCGTCGACATGTTTTCGGTCTTTGCTATTTCACAGAGCTTACAAAGCTCTAATACCACTTGTCACAATCGCACTTTTAATGGCAGCAGACTTGCGATTGTGCGGCACTCACTTTCCAACGACAAGTGAGCTAAGCAAATTCGTTCTTACGTTGCCTACGACCAAGCGACGTATGCTCGAGCCTCTGGCCTCGATTTTAAGAGAAGGTTTTAGAAAACGAGGGCAGAGTGAGATTTTTTAGAGAGAGATTTTGGAAAGAGACGTTATATAAGCAAGCAAGAGAGAAATAACAACGGCTCATAGTATATAACCTTAGGTAGGGAGAAGTTCACAACTAGTCGTATCATCCTATAGTACATTCTGAGGCATTTCATGTCTGACAGGCCTAGACATGATATTTTTGAAACGTCATACTTCCTAGAAATACAAACTTTCTAGAAATACAAAAGTAAAACACTAAAATATAAAAAGATATGAATGGTTTGGTTTGTCATGGGCATGCGGCCATGGGCAACATGCCTTGGCCGAGCATGACCGTGACACCCCCCACGCGCAATGAACAGAGGCGGTCAGCTCGGGCATCGCGCGAGCAGTGGCGCACATCGAACCCCAACGACGCAAACTTACCCTTCAAATTTTTTGGGCGTTACACATGGTGCACAGGGAGTGGCGAGATCGTTAGGTTGGACTGTGGGTCGTGAAATCGGTTGCGGGTCAGTTTGGTGGTTCCAGACGCTGTTTGATTCACGTGAGCATTTTGATTTCGGTTTGACCCGAATTCGAGCGTGTTGTCGCGTCTCAACAGGTAGGCTGAATGCATTTCTCTAGCAAAATGTTGCCACGTGTCACCTGCTCCGCCGCGCTGCTTTGTAAATTAGGCGACGTGTGGCAGCAATTTTCTCTCTCAGGTGTGTTTTCAATTTTTTAGGATCGACTCAGTTTCTTCACCAACGTCAGAGATTTTTTATTCACCTACATCGACGTATTTTTCTTGAACATAGAATGAATTGAATACATTCAAAGATACGGAAAAACTCACGTTTTCTATTCTTGTCCATTTCACTCGAACTCCGATTAAGCTCTAATTTTGGTTCGGGATTCCTTCAAGAAGCCTGTGTGAATCCTCTTTTAATTACACACCTCAAAACTCTAGATCCATCATTCAAGAAACTCCTTAGATCCAGACAAAATCGAAACGAAAAAGGCCATAGTCTTACCTTGTCCATTCTCTGATTTTCTGGCCGGAATGGGCGAATCCACCACCCAAACTCCTCCTCCAGCATTAAGTGGAGTCTTGATTCGAAGTTTCTTGCCTTGGATTCGATCTCCAATGGTGGATTTGAGGCAGCAGATTACTCTATTTTACTTTTCTTTCAAAATCCTACCTTCTTCTTATCCCTTCTTCTTTTCCTCTCGTTTCTTTTGCTTTCTTGTTATGACTCAACTATCCAAACTCCTCATGTAGGAGTAGGGGCAAAATGACCTTGTCCCTATGTTGATCTTGTCAGTTTTTTTAATCTTACAACCATCTCGAGCATAGTTTTCTTCTTCGTCGACTCGAGCCTCGGTCTCTTCAGCCTACAATAAAAAATCACGACCTAATTATCATGCATATATTTGGATCTTAAGTAGGAAAACAAAGGTTGTTGATACCTCCTAAGTTCAAGTGTTACAAAAAATAACATAGTATTTGAATAAAAAAAATGAAAAGTCACCTATCAACTTCCAAATGAAATCAACGCATACTACTATCGTATCTTGACTTCCATGGCCATTCTAACATTCATCGTCATCCTGTGCAATGACACTTTCTCTATAATGACCCTAGATTTATACTAACCTAAAGTGGTTAATGTCATCATAACATACTCTCTTATGCAAAAAAAAAAACATTTAAAACTTCATCATAAAACACTGCCATGAACTTACATGCTTTCAAAAATATTTAAAGCAACATAACAAAACTAAATAAAATATTAAAATTAAAAACATCCTATACTAACCCAAAGTCTAAATGAAATACCAATATCCTATGCATGTGCCACGGTCTTTAATTGCAATGTCATCATCAACCGTATAGAGGCGTCTTGCCTTTATCTAAAATATATGTAAATAAATGTAGCACACGACTTTAGTATTTTAAGAAATGCTCAGTAAGTGTCCCCACTTGATATCAAACACATAAACCATCACATGTCAATCAAACAAAATTGAGGGATCTTAGTGGTTAATTACCAAAACTCACAACGCGTAATTTTTACC
The DNA here is from genome assembly GCF_002738345.1 of Cucurbita maxima. NCBI lineage: Eukaryota > Viridiplantae > Streptophyta > Magnoliopsida > Cucurbitales > Cucurbitaceae > Cucurbita > Cucurbita maxima. Next base: position 25,227 of record NW_019272245.1, read on the forward strand.
ACATGAAAATCAACATCTACCTTTACTCCTTCAAATGACTATCAATGGCTGGTTACCCGAATCACATAGCATGTAACCCTTGCCTTGTAAATCATTCACTGCAATCACCCCGTAGAGTGACCATTAGTGCCTGGTTATCTGATAGACACAGCGTGTAAACTTACCACATGAAAATCAACATCCATCCTAACTCCTTAAAATGATTATCAATGGTTGGTTACCCGAAACACATAGCGTGTAACCCTTACCTTGATAACCATTTTCTTAAATCACCTCACCCTTACCTTGATAACCATTTTCTTAAATCACCTCGTAGAGTGACTATTGGTGGCTGATTACCATCAAAGGTAACATGCATGCATTACGTCCCAAAATTGTATATTTTCATGAGCAACCAGACATTATGTCACACTACTCACATCAGAGATATTCCCAATCATCAAACATAATTATGCATGCAATAGGTCTCCAAACATTTATTTTTATAGTCAACATACATCGTATCACACAACACTCAACCATACAATACAAAACATATTCAACCCTTGTAGAAAAATAAAACAGTCAAGTTTCAATAGGAAGACCTCTTACTTGGAGAGCTTCTTTTCCAATTGTCCCTATAGATATTGGTCCAACTTCGACTTAGATCGAGCCTACATTTAAACACCCAAGTTTAACCAACCCAACTTGGCGTGATACAACGACTCCTACAAATCATAGGGTTTTATTGCTTACCTTCTTCCTACGTAGAGGTTGGGTCAAATCCAAACTATTCAAAAAAGAAACCACATTGTAAATTTGGTTGGCTCATTGTACCTTGGTTACGTTTACTCCTCCAAATAGTGGTTCTGGCGATGACAACATTGTTCAATTCGTGATAACGACGACAATTTGATGCGCGACGGCGACTGGCGATGGTCGTCCGACGTGCGGTGACGGCACGGGACGGCGTGGGCGATGGTGAGGCAGGACAGCGCGAGCGATGGACGGCAACAAGATTTAAAGAAGAAGAAGATGATGATAAAGAGGCAGAACAAGGCAGCGGCTAGGGTTTTGTGAGTGGCTCGCTCGTCCCAGGCTAGGCTTCGTGCTCTATTACATGGGTGGCTGATTTGGTGGCTTTATGTAGGCTGATACCTAGGATTTATTTTTTAATGTATTGGGCTTGAGCCTAGGGTTTATTTTAATGTATTGAGCCTTGGGCCCAGAATTTGAACTTTACGCATCCCACCATGTCTGGAATTGGAAAGAGTCCAAGGTCAAATCATGATTTTTAAGGATATTTTCCATCCTTAAATGTGTGTATTGCATTACTAATCCCAACAATGGAGTAACTTATTTAGTATTTCTTAAAATATTCAAGCCACATGCTACCCTTATTTTTCACGTAAGGGTAAAACGCCCCTCCATAGACGACATGAATTCTAAAATGACCATGGAAGAAATCATGATAGAGAAGTAGTATGCATTGATTTTCATTTAGTAGTTGGTAGGATGATTATTTCATATTTCATGTTCAAAGACTATGTTAGTTCTATTTTCTTGTTTTAAATTCAACTTGTAAGTTCATGGCTTCATTTGCAAATATTTTATTTCAAACTTCCACATATGTTATTTATGGCATTCATGTGATGATGCCTCTAATTTAAGCAAGAATATTAGGGGTGTTACATTGAGTGTGATATGTGATCAAAGAATGAGGGTTGTTCTGCATGTTTTATTACGCCACGAAAAAAAAAAATATGGAGACCTCATGCATATTTGTATGTTCACGTGCACCGGGATACTTCCCCTTTATGATGAAGTATGGACGCGTACACTATGAGACGAAAATGATTATCATGTTGACCATAATATGACTAAGGTATGTCCATGAAATGATACGACTATGAGATGTATAAGGACGATAAGGCTATGACAAGATTAACAAAACGATATGACAGGGATACGCATATGGAAACGATATGAGTATGAAACGTTGTGATACAATACGAAAATGATATGATATATGTTATGGTACGATATATGTGAAAAATTGATATGTTTATGCTATGAAATATTGTGATACGATATGTTATGGTATGATATGTATACGATTCGAATTGCTATGTCTGGAAATATGGAAATGTTATGATTGTTGGGATTTATGCCCTAAAGCCTCGTAATTAATTATTTAGTTTTTTAACAATAATTTATATTATTTTATTTGTGATTTAATTGTTACCCATTATATGAAAATCCAAGGTTATTAATGTAATCTTGAACAGTATGTGGTTGACATACAAGACGATCGTGTTCAAGTAATAACCTAAAGAGTCTATAGTATATGGATAAGGTTGGGTGCCTTATTCTAGTAACACTATTGATACGGCCCACTTTGTAATCGTTACAAATGATTTGATCCAAATCATTCAAGTGAGGACATGTAAGTGGGGGTATCCTATACAATGAGTTTGTATGAGACTTGACCAAGAAATATTTAATCTCTCTTTATAAATCCATTAATTGAGAAGATTAATATTTCACATGTTGATCATATGCGACTCGATCTTAATCCTGAGTGAGTTACGAACTCTTACCTGTGAGGGCTTGTCCTTTAATTTACATGGGCGAGAATGGCTATTTTAGCCGATTCAATATGCCTACTATTTAGGAGAATTGACCAAATAGGGAGTTGGGAACATAATATCATGAGATGAAATTCACTCCTTTCCATACAAGTTCCATACAAGGAAAGTAGATGAGTTGTTTTCTTAAGTACTGATTTTGGGACTTGAACAATGGGGCCCCACCCTCTCATTGGCCTGAGAGGGACTTGGTTTATGATTGGATCATAGACAAATTGTTCATTAGAGAATCAGTGGTACTTAAGGTGAAAGATGTAATTATAGGGGTAAAACGGACTTTTGACCCAGCTGTAATTATGAACAACTCGTAAAGGATCGACTTGCTTGTAATGATTATATCGATGGACATAACTTGTTCTACAGTGCATAAGAGTGCAACTCTAGGTCTATAGTGGAGTGACCTATAGTTAATGAATGGAAATTGATTAATTAAAGAGTTTAATTAATTAATTTTGTATCATTGGAGCTTATAATCGGTAGGTCCATAAGGTTCCCTCGCTAGCTCCTAGTAACGCTAAAAGGTTCAATTTATTTGAAAGAAAATCCCAAAGAGATTGGAGAAAAAGTTTCGAGAATTCTCTAGAGATGTAATATGATTGATATGTTATGATTGAAAGACAAACCGATTAACTAGCATGAGATACAACCCCGACATACACATGAAAGATATGTTATGAAGGAAGACGCTAGCGAGATTGTATTAAATGATAATGAAAATTGAGAAACGTTGGGACCTTATACATTATTGTGTGCTCATGCATTGGGGGGATACCCCTTATCCTTCTCAATAGTACAGATGCGTACGCTACGAGACAGGAGAATGATCATTATGTTAACATAATGCTGTCGTGATGATCGCTATTTGTAACGGATGTCTAACATCAATAACTACTAGAGAATTCTCGCCCCATCAAAAAGGGGGTCTAGGAGGCGTGCGAACTGACTGGTGGGTCAATACTCGCACTTGTGAACCGTGTGTAGAAAAATTAAGTACACATCCCAATTGCCCGTTATGATGACCGTCACAGGAAAATAGACTGTTATGATAGGTCTCTTTCATGAAATTGTATGTGTTATCATTTAACCCCAATAGTGGGGTCACTTACTGAGTATTTCTAAAAATGCTCAAGCCACCACGTGCTACTTCTATTTCAGGTAAATGCAAGGCATCCCTGAACGGCTGACGACGACATCACAACTCGAGACCATGACACATGCATAGAGTAGCCCCATTTATTTTCTTAGACTTAGCCAAGCAAGACACATATCGGGAACATCTTTTGAGAGCGTAATGAAGGAAGTTCAATTGAGTCAATTAGCAACTGAGTTACGAAATAGACATCTTGAAAAGTAGCAAGCAGACATCAAAACGCCAAAAAGAGAGGGCAAGGAACAATGTCAAGCAATAAAACTAAGAAGTGAGAAAGAAATACCCTACAAAAGAGGTGAAATTAAAGAACACATTAACAATCACTCGGCTAATGCATAATAGAGAAAGGAGGAAAATGCTCGACAAAAGAAGCAGGCTCGAACACAAAAATGAAGAGCGTAGTAGCATTAAATGAAGAGTGTAAGTGAATGAAATGGTAACGTACACAAAAATTAGGGAAACTTACATACCTACCAGGCTCAAACATTACAATGTAGGTGAACGTAATAGTAACGTACACAAAAATAAGAAAATAAAAAGGGCTAGTTCAACTACATGTTACTACCATCTTGAACCCTTGTGAATTTTTGTATTTTTTCTAATTAATTAATGTTGTTGATAATTATATAAGGTGAACCATTTATCTCGTATCAATTGAATAACTTCTCTCTTAAATTATTCAATACTTTACTTTCGCAATTTTTTGTATTTTTTATAGCATCTATTATAATTACACAAAAATAATAATAAAAAGTCTTGAACTTGTAATAACGTCAACCATCAAGATCTTAAAAAAAAACATTATAAAAAACATATTATAGCGTTTTGTTTAGCTATAATTTTTTACATGTACAGACAAAGTAGAGAGAGAGCTCAAACATATACAAGCAAACCACCATCCTTGCCAACATGAATGGTAGCTAACACAATGACAAACATAAACCACAAATCCCCTAATCAAAGCATTAAGCCAATCATTATAAATTCGAAAGATCCATTCACAAACTGTTATTAACTTCTCTTGCTGTAGTCTTGGACTCCATGACCGAGTCATAAGAAGCATGTAATCCAATCAAGATATAGTAAATCAACAGAATCCCAGTCCAGATTCCAAACCTTTCAAATGAGGCTTTGTCGATGGAGCCAAGAAGGAAAAGGTTGATAGCGATCGACAGTGAAGGCAGCCACGGGACGAGCGGCACGCCCCACACGCGAGGCTTTTTGGCCTGTGGGACACCGAGCCATAGGGCCAGAGTTGAGAGAAACCATACGGAATTGGACAGCACCAAGTCGATCCAGCCGTCGCTTGAGCCCCAGTACACGGCAGTTGCTATTGAAGATCCCACGATTAGAACCAGGCAAATTATGAGCTTGTTTCGGTCGGATGGTGTCGTTTCACCGCCTACGTAGTAGCGTCGGACGATCAGGCCGATGGCTACCAGCATGAAGATGAAGAGGGTGGAGATAGAGAGGAGGTTCGAGAGGATTCCCAAGCTTGTAAAGAAGGCGATTATTGCTGTTGCAGCGAGCATTGTGGCTGTTGCATTCACTGGAGTGCCAGTCCTTTCATGCACTTTGGCGAACCATGGTGAGATCATGTGGGTTCTAGCAATGTGGGTGAGATAGCGTGCCTGTCCAACAGCATTAACCAACGACACGGTGGTAATGCCTTTAATAGCACCAGCAGCCACAATGTACTTAGCCCAACCCTATCCAACAGCCTCAAAAGCCACTGAAAACGGCGCATCCTCGTCAATTTGTTGGTATGGCTGCATCAAGCACAAGGTAACTGCAAGAATGCAATAGGCTAATGTGGTGATCACCATTGATCCAACAAGACCAATAGGTATATCTTTAGCAGGGTTCTTAGTTTCCTCAGCCATTGTCGAAACGGCATCGAATCCAACGTATGCAAAGAACAAAACGACAGAGGTTACGAAGATGCCACGAGGGCCATAGGGGGCAAAGGGAGTGAAGTTTTTCGGGTTGGCCTTGGTGAGGCCGGCAATGACAATGAAGAGGATGATGGCAACGTGGAAAATGGAAGCAATGTAGTTGAAGCGGGAGGAGCCTTTGGTGCTGGCTACAGCCAAGGTGCAAATGAAGATAATCACAATGATGGCGATGGGGTCGAGCTGGTTGTAGGAGTCGGGGAAAGACGAAACGTGGATGCGAAAATCGTTCGGATGGTGATTGCACAAAGTGGCAAAGTATGAAGTCCATGAACGGGCCACAACAGCGTTGCCAATTATATATTCGAGGAGGATGTTGCCCGCTGCTATGAATGCCACGAAGTCTCCTAGTTCTACTCTTAGGTACGCGAATGATCCACCTGAACAAATAATTACAATGGGCTAGTGAAGTTACTAATTTAGAAAATCTAAAAGGGAATCTAGAATAATTTTAAATTTGGATTATTGTAAAAGTAGGGTTGAATTCAAAATATTTTTACCCTTTATATTTATAGATATTTTATACTTCTTGAATTCAAAATCTAAATTTTGTTTCAACCCATTAAGATCTCATAATAAAAATTTCAATACAATATCACTTCACGCCGTTATTTCTACCACAAAAATAAGACCCATCTCTACCACAAAAATAATACCCACTTCATTAAAGAAGAGAGAAAAAAAATTAATTTAAAAAATAAATAATATTTTAAAGAAAAACAGAGACCAAATATAAAAGGGCACGTACCAGCTGTTGGGATCTCCACGGCAAATTCAGTGTAACAGAAAACGGAAAGCATGGCGGAGACACCGGAGATGACATAAGACAAGACGACAGCTGGGCCGGCGTGTTTCTTAGTCTCAAGACCGGTGAGGACGAATATTCCGGCGCCGATGACAGCGCCGATACCGAACCACATAAGGTCCCACCATGTGAGGCTCTTCTTCATCTCGTGTTGGCTGCGAGCCTTCATCTCGATGAGCTCAATGTGCTCCCCGGACCTGGCCGTGAGCCGATCCAAGAGCCGGGTCGGCGTCGCCTTCAACGCTTTAGTATAATTTCCCCAACTCTTAAACGACTCCTCGGGTAGAAAATCTTGCTTCGAACAACCACAAGATCTTCTTTTGATCCCTTCTCCACCACCGGCGTCACCGTTTGGTTGACTCATTATGAATTTACACAGAAACAGTCAACAAAAAAAAAAACTAATCGAGAGAATCAATTAACTTAAGACAAGACGGGAGAATAAGAAAGGAAAATGGGGTTTATAAAGGAAGCAGAGACGACCGGTTACAGCCGGTACACACAGTGGTTTGAATATGAGAGGAAATTGACATGTGGAGGTTAATTTGGCAGTCACATTTGTTGTATCAAGCTGTGGTTTCTAAATTTAATCATCTCAACTGCTCAAAGGGCTTATACCACACTTCTTTAACTCCAAATCATTCTCAATTGGATCCTCAAGGATTTTTCTGATTTAATGTTGTCCCATCATAATTGAAATTATATTCCAATTAAAGCTAAATTTTAAAACTATTCTCCTAAAACTAGATTTGGTTAAATGAACCGATTGTTAACTTCTAACTGTACAGTTTTACTTAGGGTACAATTATAAATAAAAATATTTATTTAACTTCATAACTAATTTACTCACTAATTTAAGTATTATAATTAGTATGTAGTTTAATAAAACTCTACAAAATAGTCTCTACGGTCGAGATTAATCGTTAGGATTTTATAATATTCTAATATTCTAATACTCTACTTGCATGAAGTCTAACACAGGGACCATTGTACGATGCAGAGAATTGAACTTGAAATTGTTGTCATGGGTTCACATAGTTGACTTGGATACAAAGTACAAAATCGAACTTTTATTAAGGATAAATTGGTGACACCAGTCTAAGCTAATCAGGTAGGTGGTTGTACTATCCGCATGGTTAGAAATTGATGTTGTATGATGACACATGCCCCATAGTTCTGCACGTGTCATATGCTTGATATGTGTGAAATGTTTATGAAATGATGTGATGCGTTTGACGATATGTTTGAGATGTGCCATGTGAATGATATAATATATGTTATGGTACCATGTGTTTGACGATATGTTTGAGATATGTTCTTTCTATTTTCTTGTCTTAAATTAAACGTGTAAGTTCATGGCTTCATTTGCAAATATTGTATTTCAAACTACCACCTATATTATTTATGGAATTCATGTGGTGATGCTTCTAATTTAAGCGAGAATATTTAGGACGTTACATTAGGGAGTGTGATATGTGATGAGAGAATGAGGGTTGTCCTGCATGATTTTTTACGCCACGAAGAAAAATAAGGGAACCTCATGCATATTTGTATGTTCACGTGCATCGCTATTCCCTATGAGACAAAAATGACGAGTACGGACGCGTACACTATGAGACAAAAATGATTATCATGCTTAACATAGTTCAACGATGATCGCTATTCCCTCTGGGTGTTCGACAATAGTACAGAGTAGCTAGCCCTACCAGTCGGTCCAGAGGGTGCGCGAGCCTGCCTGGTGGGCCCATGCTCGCACATGTGGGTAGTGTGCAGCGAAGTACCATATATCCAATTTGCCAAGTTTGGAGAGTAGGCTTAGAGAATACGATTTAAAATGATAGGTCTCATCGTTATGCATGTGTTTGCATTCACCAACACCAATTGTGGGATCACTTAATGAATATTTCTTAAAATATTGAGGTCTTGTGTTATTCTTAAATTTCAGGTAAAGGCAAGACATCCATGTGTGGTTGACGATCATAGAACCTGTGTTAGTGTAGTTGCATTTTCACTTCTTAGATATTAGGTTAGATTAGGGCATCGTTTTAATTTTTTCTTTGGTTTTACTTATATTTCACATTGAATATTTTTCGTTGTTTTGGTTTTAAGACTCTTAATGCAAACGGATAAGTTCATAATATTATTTTATTAATTATTTTAAAGAATGTATCCACATAAAATTTATGTTAGATCATGCTAAAAAATAATAATTAAACAAATCAACTAATCTCATCCCTCCTCCAACCTCTCACATGCCCACTTTCCCCTCATCCCTCAATCAACTCCCCCCTTGCTCCCTCCCTTTCTTCCAATTCTCACTACATTATCTCCACATTTGTCCTAACACCACAAGATCTCCCATCATCAAAAATGAAAATCTTTCTCTTACAATTACAACATGAATCAATTTTGTCACATCGTTACAAGCTTCGAATGACAAGTTAAGCTAATCTTAAAAATAGAATAGAACGTCGGCCAAGGCCAACCAAGTAAATGACGTTATTATTGACATGGTTATATTTGATGCTGACACGTGCCCCGTGGTTATGCACGCCATATATTTGATATGTGTGATTGTTTATGAATCGATATGACATGTATATGTTATAATATGTGAATGATATGAGAACTCTTACATCATGATATGTTTGAGTAGGATACGAGAATGATGCGATGAACGTAATGTAATGATATGGCTAAGATATTAATATAACGACACGGTTAGGTTATGTATAGAAAATGATATGGTTATAATAGATTGAAAAAACGATTTGTATAGGTTATGTATAGAAAATGATATGATTATGATAGATTTATAAAACTATATGGTTAGGGTACGTTTGGAAAACAATATGACTAAGGTATGTCTATGAAATGATACGACTATGAGATGTATAAGGACAATAAGGTTATGACAAGATTAAAAATACGATAGGATTAGGATATGCATTATAGGGTAGGTTTTGTTGGATTCAAACTCTCGTCCAAATATAACATATTTGAACTTGGATGTAATAACGTGCTATATATAATGCACCCTATTAATTATTACATAGATGGTATATATTTAGATAAATAAGGTTAGAAAAGTAGTGAGCCTGTTGTATACCAATTTGATTTGACTATATATAAAAGAAACAAAACAATGGATTTGTGAACAAAGAAAAAGTTACCAACTTAAACTCCCAAAAAAAAAAAAAAATAATAATAATAATAATAATAAAGCCTCAAACATAAACATATTCGGTTCTCATCATATTGTTTGCTTTTAAATCAAACATGATTATTAGCTCATGTTTTGCACAATCCAACTCAAAGATACAACTCTCATTCTCCCCGTGGGAAGTTGCAATTTGGAATCATATAAAGGATTCAATTCTCTTGGCTTACTACAAGTCTAAAGACAACGATTTAGGCAAACATGAAATCGAACTTGGAGCGAAATACTTTTGGACCTTTAAAGATAATTTTTGGCAATCAACACGATTTTGGTGCAATTTTAGCAGCAAACACGGACATGCTTGTGGTGAATTATTTTGGCCAGAAATGGAAAATTGGTTTAGTGATCAATGTTATAATAGTATTTGTACTTGGGCAGCACGAGACAATGACATTTTCTTACGTCTTGGTTCTAAAGAATCATATCTATTAGAGTACACTTGGAAATGATGTCGAGTTTCATTGGGTTGATTTAAACCCAATGTCCAAGGATGTTGAGTTTCATTGGGTTGATTTCAACACAATTGTTGAACTAGACACGAGAAAACCCTTATTGCTTTTCTATTTTGAGATTGGAGGTCAATTCTTTTGTACTTGTCGAGCTAAAATGTATATGGATGATAATAAAAATAAAACATGTATATATATATAAACTTTTTTTTTTTTTTTTGGAAAGATACAAGTTGTAAGGACCTGGCTAACTCGATGACTTCATTAAAGACAGGAAAATTTTTAGCGAAATAAAACAAGAAAATTTAAAACATAATATACATTATATCAAAATAAAGTTCATACATGAGTTTTAAACACAACCCAACATTTAAGACACAAAATACGGAATGGACACAAAACATTTTAAAATAAAAAGATTGAGGACGACGGGTGAAACTTGTCTACGGCACCTACTCCAGAGTCCGATCCCAACCTCGAAAAGCTCCTTATTACTTGAAAAATAAGGAATGAGTACAAAGACTCAGTAAGTAGCCTACTTGTAGGTTCTTAATCGTGTCCTTGATATGCTAGAGTATCACACTCTTTCTTTTCTTTTTCTTGTTCTTGTTGTAAGTACTTATGCTCTTTAGTTCTTATCCTTGACTTGTATGTTCTTATCACGATCTATTCTGAGAACCTTGGTCCTTGGATCCTTAAACTTAGTTCTAATCCAACGGCCGGTTCTTAGGTCTTGGTTCTTGGTCTTAGAACTTAGATCTTGATCCATGTTCTAGTCATTGATCTTTGTCTTGCTCTTGGTAATTTCTAGGTTCTTGTTTTGCTCTTTTAATGATATATAGTACTAAATTATAGTTTACCTTGTATATCATATTTGATATTTTATTATAAGCAAATGTCTCCTTAACATAGGTATCTTTTCATATATTGTTATTTCCATGTATTCTATTTCCATATCCTTGCAATTTATTTGATTATAAATAGGGAACTTTCACACCCCATTCACTTGTGGTGGTTTAGCAAACATTCTCAGGTTCGTTCTCCAAGACACTCCCCTAAGATTTATGGCACTAGTCATGAACCTGGAAACCTTTATCCAAGGTTTCATGTGTTCCAATTGACAGAGTTTCATAATATTTGGAGGTTCTCTAGTTCATGAACCGAAGCTAAATTAACTTATGGGTATTATCGTCATTTTACATCATTTCTTGGTTTACCTACTTAACCTTATCCAATGACCACCAAATTTCATATATAGTCTTAAGTACCATATCATGCATTTGAGTTCACATGCAATCGTTCATGCAATAATACAAACATGCTCAATGGGAAGATAACGTTCATCTTCATCCGAAGCGCAGATTTCACATATTTTCCTACATCCTTTATCATGCATACATTCAATATCGCATTGTCACTCTAAAATGATTTTAGAGTCGATCATATCTAGATCCTATTGATTTTCTTAATTAATTTATTTGCATGGCTTACATGCTAATATGTTAGGTCTAGCAAGCTAGGTTTATCAATTTTACAGCATGCATGCTTAATCCAAGCAGTTCCTACAAGTACTACTCATTGGAATCCAAATGGTTACTTACATGGTTAATGCGTGTTTTCTCGATCTCGAGTCTCTCACTGGAGAGGGTTCCAGAAATTATGAAATTTCCTTGATGGGTCCTAATTCACATAATAATAAGGTCAGTATCGAAGTTGGGATGAAAAAATACCAACACGCAAAAAACGGGTGAGAATAGGGGGCTCCACGCAACTGCACGTACATGCAAGATCCCCCATGCGCTGGCACGCGCCCCCTGTCACAATCGCACTTTTAATGGCAGCGGACTTGCGATTGTGCGACACTCACTTTCCAATGACAAGTGAGCTAAGCCAATTCGTTCTTACGTCGCCTACGGCCAAGCGACGTATGCTCGAGCCTCTGACCTCAGTTTTAAGAGAAGGTTTTAGAAAACGAGGGCAGAGAGAGATTTTTGAAAGAGACGTTATATAAGCAAGAAAGAGAGAAATAACAACGGCTCACATTATATAACCTTAGGTAGGGAGAAGTTGACAACTAGTCGTATCCCCCTATAGTACATTCTGAGGCATTTCATGCCTGACAGGCCTAAACATGATATTTTTGAAACGTCATACTTCCTAGAAATACAAAAGTAAAACACTAGAATATGAAAAGACATGAAGGGTTGGGTTTGTCATGGGCAACATGCCTTAGACGAGCATGATCGTGACATCCTCCCCCACCTAATTGGTTGACGTCCCTGTCAACCGACAACTTTCAAACCTGGTTATGTGGGTGGCGGCGGAGTCTAGATCTTCGGCGCGTTCCCAGCTGGTTTCCTCCATAGGGAGATTCTTCCATTTGACAAGGAATTCACGAATCGTCCATACAGGTCTTCCTATCTTCCTAACTCTGTCGGCTAGGATCTCTGCTATTTCTTTGATGTCTCTTTGTTTAAGATCGATGCTCGGTCTCGTGATTACATTTCACTGGTTTATACGTCCGGGTTAGGGTGATAGGGCTTCAAGTTGCTCACATGAATTATCGGGTGGATTTTCATCCATGTGGGTAGTGCAACTCTGTAGGAGGTAGCTCCGATCATTTTAAGGACTTCAACCGGGCCTTCATATTTTCGAACTAGTCCTGGTCCTTTCAACTGCAAAATCTGATTCATTCTGGTCTCAACTTGATAAGGACTTGATCTCCTGCTCGAAATTGTTGGGATCGACGCTTCTTGTCCGCCCACTTCTTCATATGCTTGGAAGCTTTCTCTAAATATGCCCGGGCTATATCAGTTGTCTGCTTCCATTCTCTTGTGAAGTTTTGAGCTTGAAGGTTTTTCCCTGGATAAGGATGATCAATAATATGAGGCAAGGCCGGTTGTCGTCCACTTACAATTTCAAAGGGACTCTTTCCCGTAGACGAGCTTGTTTGACAATTGAAATAGAATTGAGCGACATCTAACAGTTGTATCCAGTTCTTCTGGTGAGCGTCGATGAAGTGACGTAAGCATTCTTCGAGCAAGCAGTTGAACCATTCTGTCTGTCCATCGGTTTGAGGATGATAGCTCGTGGAGATGTTTAAAGTCGTTCCCAAGAAGGCAAATAGTTCGGTTCAGAATGTGCCAATGAATCTACCATCCCTATCACTGATGATGCTCGACGGAATGCCCCATAACTTGACAACTTGTTTGAAAAATAGTTGGGTTGTTAGTTCAGCCGAGCATAATTTGGGAGTGGGGACGAACGTCGCGTATTTTGAGAACTGGTCTACGATAAACAAGATGGCGTCATATTTCCCGACTTTTGGGAGGTGTGTTATGAAGTCCAGAGATACACTTTCCCAAGGCTTTGTTGGCACAAGTAGAGGTTCCAAGAGTCCCGAGACTTTGGTTTTTCGACTTTATCTTGTTAGCAGATGAGGCACGTCCTTGTGTACTCCATGATGTTGTCCCGCATACTCGGCCAAAAGTACCTCTTTTTTATTAGGGCGTATGTTCTTTGCCACCCAGGGTGTCCGGCCCATAAGGTATCATGACATTCATAAATGAGCTTCTTTCTCAGTTCTCCCGTTCTTGGAACGTATAATCTGTTTCCTTTAGTCATTAGAAGGTCTCCCTCGACCCAAAACTATCGTGTCTTCCCGGCTTTATCTAGCTCAACGACAGCTTTAGCCGATGGGTCTATGTGTAAATGTTCTTTGATGACGTTGTGCATCGATCCATCGATCTTACTTGACTGAATATAGGCTGACATGCACAGGGCCGCATGTTCGCCCTTCTGACTCAGCGCATCGGCTCCTTGATTACTCTTCCCTGCCTTGTGTTCGAATTTGAAGTCGAATTCCGCCAACGACTCCTGCCACCGGGCTTGTTTTTTCGTCAATTTTGGTTGATCGAAGAAGTGGCAGATGACGCTATTATCCATCTTCACTATGAACTGTGATCCCAAGAGATACTGTCTCCAAACTCGTAGGCAATGGACTACAGCCAGCATTTCTTTTTCGGAGACAGTGTATCTCCGTTCGGCATCATTGAGCTTTCGACTTTCATAAGCGATGAGGTGGCCTTCTTGAATAAGGACACCGCCTAGGGCAAAGTCGGACGCATCTGTTTCTATTTCAAATGGCTTTGTAACATCTACTAACCTGAGGACAGGATCCCTCGTCATGGTTGCCTTAAGATCTTCAAAGGTCATTTGACATTTATTTGACCACGACCAAGGGTGGTCTTTCTTCAGGAGCTCCGTTAAGGGGGCGGCTCGTCGTGAAAACCCTTCGACGAACCGCCTGTAGTAGTTTGCTAATCCTATGAAGGATTGCACATCGGATACAGAAGTAGGGACTTTCCACTCTTGGATAGCTTTTATCTTATCGCTATCCCTCCTGATCTTTTCACAACTGATGACATGAATAAGGAAGTTGATGCATGTTTGTGTTCCCCTAGGGTTGTGCTGTATACAACTATGTCGTCAAGGTATACTATGACGAACTGATCAGAGTATTCATAGAAAACCTGGTTTATTAACGTGCAAAACGTAGCTGGGGCGTTTGTCAAGCCAAAGGGCATTACTAGGAACTCGAAGGTCCCATATCTTGTTACGCACGTCGTCTTGGACTCGTCCCCCTCAGCGATACATACTTGGTAGTACCCTGATCGTAAGTCCAACTTCGTGAAGTATTTGTCCTCGTGAAGTTGGTCGAACAAGTCAGATATTATCGGTAGTGGGTATTTGTTGCGTACCATCACCTTTTTTAAGGCTCTATAATCTATGCATAAACCAAACGTCCCATCCTTCTTTTTCTGAAATAGTACGAGGGCTTCGTAAGGTGCCTTTGCCGGGTGGAGGAATCCTGCTGTCAACAACTCATCTAGTTGTTTCCTCAATTCGGCTAGCTCAGGGGAAGCCATTCGGTATGCGTTCTTTGCTGGGGGTTTAACCCCCGGAAGGAGTTCAATTTCATGATCAATGCCTCGACGAGGTGGTAATGTTTGTGGTAAGCTCTCTGGCATTATGTCAGCATAACTGTCTAGTACCTCCTTGATTTCGTCTGGGATAGTTTCTTCAGTGGTCACTTCTTCCATCACTGTATAGCCATAAATGTAGGTTCCTCTCGTGCGAGTCCTCTTTTCAATTGTATAGCTGAGATCATTCTAAGATTACCTAGCTGCTTGATGCCTGCAGGTATTATTGTAGGGTTGCAGTCGGTGATCACCAAGCATTTCGCTAGTGGCATTGGGATAACTTTGTCTTCAAGAAGGAACTCCATCTCAAGTACCACGTGAAAGTCGTCTACGTGGACTACGACAAGGTTCAGCTCTCCTGTCCAAGTGCCTAATTTGAAGGGGACTCTTTTGGAAACTCCCACAATAGGCAAGGCCTCGGAGTTGACAATTTTCATTTTTTGAGGGTCTTTCTCTATGGTGAGTCCAAATCTTCGTGCTTCTTGATCTGTGATGAAGTTGTGAATCTCTCCTGAGTCTATCAAGGTGCACTTGATCGGTCGAGAGTTTATTGTCGCATCCACAAGCATGAGCCCTTTCTCTATTATCTCCTTCGGGTCGGCCTTCCGTTGGAGGGCTGACAAGAATTTGAGCGCACCCATTTAGGGGTTGTCTTGATCTTCCTTCTTGTCTAGCATAGTCTTGACTCTTGTGTCGTTGCTCTCTTGAATGGACACTTGGAGTGTAGTGAGAGAGGCCCGATGAGGACATTAGGAAACTTTGTGGGGGCCTTTACACAATATGTATTGTAAAGGTGTCGTCGGGTGGTTCCTTTGAGTGTAAGGTCCTCGAGATGTCCCTGATTGGTTGTTCTAAGGAGGTCTATCTGTCCACCCGCTTGGTCTGTCGTTACTTCCGTTTGGCCTGTTCGGGCTTCCATTTCGATGACCTGGCAGCTTATATGTTTTGCCCCCAGTGTTTGGGGCCTGTGTTATTTTTCTTTGATAACCTGCTTCGTTCCCATAGTCTAGAAGTCTCTCGGTGCTGGCAATTGCGGTAGCTAGGTCTTGAATCTTTTTCTCGTGTACTTTTGTTTTGGCCCACGGTTGTAACCCATTTATAAAGAAGAACATCTTGTCCTTTTCTAATGTGCCCCTAATATCTAGCATCAGGGTCGAAAATTGTCTGACATAGTCTCTTATGCTTTCAGTTTTCTTTAGGGCTATTAGTTTTTCTATTGCTAGATGGTCTACGTTTTCGGGGAGGAGTTGGTCCCCTCAACTCTCTCTTGAGGTTCCCACGAGTCTACGGTGCACAATCCATCCTCGATGTTTTGCACCTTCGTACGCCACCAAAGTTTTGCGTCGTCTGTGAGATACATCGAGACTACTGTCACCTTTATGTCGTGGGTACAAGTCGGTGTGGCTTTGAAGTACTGTTCGACATCAAAGATGAAGTGTCACCTTTATGTCGTGGGTACAAGTCGGTGTGGCTTTGAAGTACTGTTCGACATCAAAGATGAAGTTCTCCAACTCTTTGACATCCCGGTTCCCTTTGAAAGGTCTAGGGTCTGAGAACTTCAATTGTTGGATCCTGTATTAGTTTGCCCAGCCGAGACGTTCTCCACGGCTTTCATGGTCACCTCGATACGGGTGCTCATGGTGGACATCTTTCCTTGGATGTCATCGATCGTTGCTCTGAATTCGTCATCTAATCCATTAAACAAACTCATCATTGTATTTTGTAGCACGTTGAACTCTCCACCACGTCCCTCCTTGTGCGCGACAGAGCTATTGAATCTACCAGACGGTCTTGGGCTGCTCATAGGAGCAACTTTTTCTTCGAGTGAGGTCACTAGAAACATCTGTTCTGCAATTGGCAACCCATCCAGGCGGTTGCCCATTGCGTCGATCACTACGACTTTTTCACTCAATTCCTTCACCCGTGCTTCACTTCCAGAAAGCGGAGGGTGTCAGGGACTTCTTTGAGAAACAGCATTTCCTTCTCTATTAAAGTAAGCCGGTCGGCTTGTGATTTGGGTGTCGACTTTGTCGTCGACATGTTTTCGGTCTTTGCTATTTCACAGAGCTTACAAAGCTCTAATACCACTTGTCACAATCGCACTTTTAATGGCAGCAGACTTGCGATTGTGCGGCACTCACTTTCCAACGACAAGTGAGCTAAGCCAATTCGTTCTTACGTTGCCTACGGCCAAGCGACGTATGCTCGAGCCTCTGGCCTAGATTTTAAGAGAAGATTTTAGAAAACGAGGGCAGAGTGAGATTTTTTAGAGAGAGATTTTGGAAAGAGACGTTATATAAGCAAGCAAGAGAGAAATAACAACGGCTCATAATATATAACCTTAGGTAGGGAAAAGTTGACAACTAGTCGTATATCCTATAGTACATTCTGAGGCATTTCATGTCTGACAGGCCTAGACATGATATTTTTGAAACGTCATACTTCCTAGAAATACAAACTTCCTAGAAATACAAAAGTAAAACACTAAAATATAAAAAGATATGAATGGTTTGGTTTGTCATGGGCATGCGGCCATGGGCAACATGCCTTGGCCGAGCATGACCGTGACACCCCCCACGCGCAATGAACAGAGGCGGTCAGCTCGGGCATCGCGCGAGCAGTGGCGCACATCGAACCCCAACGACGCAAACTTACCCTTCAAATTTTTTGGGCATCACACATGGTGCACAGGGAGTGGCGAGATCGTTAGGTTGGACTGTGGGTCGTGAAATCGGTTGCGGGTCAGTTTGGTGGTTCGAGACGCTGTTTGATTCACGTGAGCATTTTGATTTCGGTTTGACCCGAATTCGAGCGTGTTGTCGCGTCTCAACAGGTAGGTTGAATGCATTTCTCTAGCAAAATGTTGCCACGTGTCACCTGCTCCGCCGCGCTGCTTTGTAAATTAGGCGACGTGTGGCAGCAATTTTCTCTCTCAGGTGTGTTTTCAATTTTTTAGGATCGACTCAGTTTCTTCACCAACGTCAGAGATTTTTTATTCACCTACATCGACGTATTTTTCTTGACCATAGAATGAATTGAATACATTCAAAGATACGGAAAAACTCACGTTTTCTATTCTTGTCCATTTCACTCGAACTCCGATTAAGCTCTAATTTTGGTTCGGGATTCCTTCAAGAAGCCTGTGTGAATCCTCTTTTAATTACACACCTCAAAACTCTAGATCCATCATTCAAGAAACTCCTTAGATCCAGGCAAAATCGAAACGAAAAAGGCCATAGTCTTACCTTGTCCATTCTCTGATTTTCTGGCCGGAATGGGCGAATCCACCACCCAAACTCCTCCTCCAGCATTAAGAGGAGTCTTGATTTGAAGTTTCTTGCCTTGGATTCGATCTCCAATGGTGGATTTGAGGCAGCAGATTACTCTATTCTACTTTTCTTTCAAAATCCTAAATTCTTCTTATCCCTTCTTCTTTTCCTCTCGTTTCTTTTGCTTTCTTGTTATGACTCAACTATCCAAACTCCTCATGTAGGAGTAGGGGCAAAATGACCTTGTCCCTATGTTGATCTTGTCAGTTTTTTTTAATCTTACAACCATCTCGAGCATAGTTTTCTTCTTCGTCGACTCGAGCCTCGGTCTCTTCAGCCTACAATAAAAAATCACGACCTAATTATCATGCATATATTTGGATCTTAAGTAGGAAAACAAAGGTTGTTGATACCTCCTAAGTTCAAGTGTTACAAAAAATAACATAGTATTTGAATAAAAAAAATGAAAAGTCACCTATCAACGTCCAAATGAAATCAACGCATACTACTATCGTATCTTGACTTCCATGGCCATTCTAACATTCATCGTCTCCAAATGAAATCAACGCATACTACTATCGTATCTTGACTTCCATGGCCATTCTAACATTCATCGTCATCCTGTGCAATGACACTTTCTCTATAATGACCCTAGATTTATACTAACCTAAAGTGGTTAATGTCATCATAACATACTCTCTTATGCAAAAAAAAAAACATTTAAAACTTCATCATAAAACACTGCCATGAACTTACATGCTTTCAAAAATATTTAAAGCAACATAACAAAACTAAATAAAATATTAAAATTAAAAACATCCTATACTAACCCAAAGTCTAAATGAAATACCAATATCCTATGCATGTGCCACGGTCTTTAATTGCAATGTCATCATCAACCGTATAGAGGCGTCTTGCCTTTATCTAAAATATATGTAAATAAATGTAGCACACGACTTTAGTATTTTAAGAAATGCTCAGTAAGTGTCCCCACTTGATATCAAACACATAAACCATCACATGTCAATCAAACAAAATTGACGGATCTTAGTGGTTAATTACCAAAACTCACAACGCGTAATTTTTACCACATAAAAATCAACATCTACCTTTACTCCTTCAAATGACTATCAATGGCTGGTTACCCGAATCACATAGCATGTAACCCTTGCCTTGTAAATCATTCACTGCAATCACCCCGTAGAGTGACCATTAGTGCCTGGTTATCTGATAGACACGTGTAAACTTACCACATGAAAATCAACATCCATCCTAACTCCTTAAAATGATTATCAATGGTTGGTTACCCGAAACACATAGCGTGTAACCCTTACCTTGATAACCATTTTCTTAAATCACCTCACCCTTACCTTGATAACCATTTTCTTAAATCACCTCGTAGAGTGACTATTGGTGGCTGATTACCATCAAAGGTAACATGCATGCATTACGTCCCAAAATTGTATATTTTCATGAGCAACCAGACATTATGTCACACTACTCACATCAGAGATATTCCCAATCATCAAACATAATTATGCATGCAATAGGTCTCCAAACATTTATTTTTATAGTCAACATACATCGTATCACACAACACTCAACCATACAATACAAAACATATTCAACCCTTGTAGAAAAATAAAACAGTCAAGTTTCAATAGGAAGACCTCTTACTTGGAGAGCTTCTTTTCTAATTGTCCCTATAGATATTGGTCCAACTTCGACTTAGATCGAGCCTACATTTAAACACCCAAGTTTAACCAACCCAACTTGGCGTGATACAACGACTCCTACAAATCATAGGGTTTTATTGCTTACCTTCTTCCTACGTAGAGGTTGGGTCAAATCCAAACTATTCAAAAAAGAAACCACATTGTAAATTTGGTTGGCTCATTGTACCTTGGTTACGTTTACTCCTCCAAATAGTGGTTTTGGCGATGACAACATTGTTCAATTCGTGATAACGACGACAATTTGATGCGCGACGGCGACTGGCGATGGTCGTCCGACGTGCGGTGACGGCACGGGACGGCGTGGGCGATGGTGAGGCAGGACAGCGCGAGCGATGGTGAGGCAGGACAACGCGAGCGATGGACGGCAACAAGATTTAAAGAAGAAGAAGATGATGATAAAGAGGCAGAACAAGGCAGCGGCTAGGGTTTTGTGAGTGGCTCGCTCGTCCCAGGCTAGGCTTCGTGCTCTATTACATGGGTGGCTGATTTGGTGGCTTTATTTAGGCTGATACCTAGGATTTATTTTTTAATGTATTGGGCTTGAGCCTAGGGTTTATTTTAATGTATTGAGCCTTGGGCCCAGAATTTGCACTTTACGCATCCCACCATGTCTCGAATTGGAAAGAGTCCAAGGTCAAATCACGATTTTTAAGGATATTTTCCATCCTTAAATGTGTGTATTGCATTACTAATCCCAACAATGGAGTAACTTATTTAGTATTTCTTAAAATATTCAAGCCACATGCTACCCTTATTTTTCACGTAAGGGTAAAACGCCCCTCCATAGACGACATGAATTCTAAAATGACCATGGAAGAAATCATGATAGAGAAGTAGTATGCATTGATTTTCATTTAGTAGTTGGTAGGATGATTATTTCATATTTCATGTTCAAAGACTATGTTAGTTCTATTTTCTTGTTTTAAATTCAACTTGTAAGTCCATGGCTTCATTTGCAAATATTTTATTTCAAACTTCCACATATGTTATTTATGGCATTCATGTGATGATGCCTCTAATTTAAGCAAGAATATTAGGGGTGTTACATTGAGTGTGATATGTGATCAAAGAATGAGGGTTGTTCTGCATGTTTTATTACGCCACGAAAAAAAAAAATATGGAGACCTCATGCATATTTGTATGTTCACGTGCACCGGGATACTTCCCCTTTATGATGAAGTATGGACGCGTGCACTATGAGACGAAAATGATTATCATGCTGACCATAATATGACTAAGGTATGTCCATGAAATGATACGACTATGAGATGTATAAGGACGATAAGGCTATGACAAGATTAGCAAAACGATATGACAGGGATACGCATATGGAAACGATATGAGTATGAAACGTTGTGATACAATACGAAAATGATATGATATATGTTATGGTACGATATATGTGAAAAATTGATATGTTTATGCTATGAAATATTGTGATACGATATGTTATGGTATGATATGTATACGATTCGAATTGCTATGTCTGGAAATATGGAAATGTTATGATTGTTGGGATTTATGCCCTAAAACCTCGTAATTAATTATTTAGTTTTTTAACAATAATTTATATTATTTTATTTGTGATTTAATTGTTACCCATTATATGAAAATCCAAGGTTATTAATGTAATCTTGAACAGTATGTGGTTGACATACAAGACGATCGTGTTCAAGTAATAACCTAAAGAGTCTATAGTATATGGATAAGGTTGGGTGCCTTATTCTAGTAACACTATTGATACGGCCCACTTTGTAATCGTTACAAATGATTTGATCCAAATCATTCAAGTGAGGACATGTAACTGGGGGTATCCTATACAATGAGTTTGTATGAGACTTGACCAAGAAATATTTAATCTCTCTTTATAAATCCATTAATTGAGAAGATTAATATTTCACATGTTGATCATATGCGACTCGATCTTAATCCTGAGTGAGTTACGAACTCTTACCTGTGAGGGCTTGTCCTTTAATTTACATGGGCGAGAATGACTATTTTAGCCGATTCAATATGCCTACTATTTAGGAGAATTGACCAAATAGGGAGTTGGGAACATAATATCATGAGATGAAATTCACTCCTTTCCATACAAGTTCCATACAAGGAGAGTAGATGAGTTGTTTTCTTAAGTACTGATTTTGAGACTTGAACAATGGGGCCCCACCCTCTCATTGGCCTGAGAGGGACTTGGTTTATGATTGGATCATAGACAAATTGTTCATTAGAGAATCAGTGGTACTTCAGGTGAAAGATGTAATTATAGGGGTAAAACGGACTTTTGACCCAGCTGTAATTATGAACAACTCGTAAAGGATCGACTTGCTTGTAATGATTATATCGATGGACATAACTTGTTCTACAGTGCATAAGAGTGCAACTCTAGGTCTATAGTGGAGTGACCTATAGTTAATGAATGGAAATTGATTAATTAAAGAGTTTAATTAATTAATTTTGTATCATTGGAGCTTATAATCGGTAGGTCCATAAGGTTCCCTCGCTAGCTCCTAGTAACGCTAAAAGGTTCAATTTATTTGAAAGAAAATCCCAAAGATATTGGAGAAAAAGTTTCGAGAATTCTCTAGAGATGTAATATGATTGATATGTTATGATTGACAGACAATTGGAGAAAAAGTTTCGAGAATTCTCTAGAGATGTAATATGATTGATATGTTATGATTGACAGACAAACCGATTAACTAGCATGAGATACAACCCCGACATACACATGAAAGATATGTTATGATGGAAGACGCTAGCGAGATTGTATTAAATGATAATGAAAATTGAGAAACGTTGGGACCTTATACATTATTGTGTGCTCATGCATTGGGGGATACCCCTTATCCTTCTCAATAGTACAGACGCGTACACTACGAGACAGGAGAACGATCATTATGTTAACATAATGCTGTCGTGATGATCGCTATTTGTAACGGATGTCTAACATCAATAACTACTAGAGAATTCTCGCCCCATCAAAAAGGGGGCCTAGGAGGCGTGCGAACTGACTGGTGGGTCAATACTCGCACTTGTGAACCATGTGTAGAAAAATTAAGTACACATCCCAATTGCCCGTTATGATGACCGTCGCAGGAAAATAGACTGTTATGATAGGTCTCTTTCATGAAATTGTATGTGTTATCATTTAACCCCAATAGTGGGGTCACTTACTGAGTATTTCTAAAAATGCTCAAGCCACCACGTGCTACTTCTATTTCAGGTAAATGCAAGGCATTCCTGAACGGCTGACGACGACATCACAACTCGAGACCATGACACATGCATAGAGTAGCCCCATTTATTTTCTTAGACTTAGCCAAGCAAGACACATATCGGGAACATCTTTTGAGAGCGTAATGAAGGAAGTTCAATTGAGTCAATTAGCAACTGAGTTACGAAATAGACATCTTGGAAAGTAGCAAGCAGACATCAAAACGCCAAAAAGAGAGGGCAAGGAACAATGTCAAGCAATAAAACTGAGAAGTGAGAAAGAAATACCCTACAAAAGAGGTGAAATTAAAGAACACATTAACAATCACTCGGCTAATACATAATAGAGAAAGGAGGAAAATGCTCGACAAAAGAAGCAGGCTCGAACACAAAAATGAAGAGCGTAGTAGCATTAAATGAAGAGTGTAAGTGAATGAAATGGTAACGTACACAAAAATTAGGGAAACTTACATACCTACCAGGCTCAAACATTACAATGTAGGTGAACGTAATAGTAACGTACACAAAAATAAAAAAATAAAAAGGGCTAGTTCAACTACATGTTACTACCATCTTGAACCCTTGTGAATTTTTGTATTTTTTCTAATTAATTAATGTTGTTGATAATTATATAAGGTGAACCATTTATCTCGTATCAATTGAATAACTTCTCTCTTAAATTATTCAATACTTTACTTTCGCAATTTTTTGTATTTTTTATAGCATCTATTATAATTACACAAAAATAATAATAAAAAGTCTTGAACTTGTAATAACGTCAACCATCAAGATCTTAAAAAAAAAACATTATAAAAAACATATTATAGCGTTTTGTTTAGCTATAATTTTTTAAATGTACAGACAAAGTAGAGAGAGAGCTCAAACATATACAATCAAACCACCATCCTTGCCAACATGAATGGTAGCTAACACAATGACAAACATAAACCACAAATCCCCTAATCAAAGCACTAAGCCAATCATTATAAATTCGAAAGATCCATTCACAAACTGCTATTAACTTCTCTTGCTGTAGTCTTGGACTCCATGACCGAGTCATAAGAAGCATGTAATCCAATCAAGATATAGTAAATCAACAGAATTCCAGTCCAGATTCCAAACCTTTCAAATGAGGCTTTGTCGATGGAGCCAAGAAGGAAAAGGTTGATAGCGATCGACAGTGAAGGCAGCCACGGGACGAGCGGCACGCCCCACACGCGAGGCTTTTTGGCCTGTGGGACACCGAGCCATAGGGCCAGAGTTGAGAGAAACCATACGGAATTGGACAGCACCAAACCGATCCAGCCGTCGCTTGAGCCCCAGTACACGGCAGTTGCTATTGAAGATCCCACGATTAGAACCAGACAAATTATGAGCTTGTTTCGGTCGGATGGTGTCGTTTCACCGCCTACGTAGTAGCGTCGGACGATCAGGCCCATGGCTACCAGCATGAAGATGAAGAGGGTGGAGATAGAGAGGAGGTTCGAGAGGATTCCCAAGCTTGTAAAGAAGGCGATTATTGCTGTTGCAGCGAGCATTGTGGCTGTTGCATTCACTGGAGTGCCAGTCCTTTCATGCACTTTGGCGAACCATGGTGAGATCATGTGGGTTCTAGCAATGTGGGTGAGATAGCGTGCCTGTCCAACAGCATTAACCAACAACACGGTGGTAATGCCTTTAATAGCACCAGCAGCCACAATGTACTTAGCCCAACCCCATCCAACAGCCTCAAAAGCCACTGAAAACGGTGCATCCTCGTCAATTTGTTGGTATGGCTGCATCAAGCACAAGGTAACTGCAAGAATGCAATAAGCTAATGTGGTGATCACCATTGATCCAACAAGACCAATAGGTATATCTTTAGCAGGGTTCTTAGTTTCCTCAGCCATTGTCGAAACGGCATCGAATCCAACGTATGCAAAGAACAAAACGGCAGAGGTTACGAAGATGCCACGAGGGCCATAGGGGGCAAAGGGAGTGAAGTTTTTCGGGTTGGCCTTGGTGAGGCCGGCAATGACAATGAAGAGGATGATGGCAACGTGGAAAATGGAAGCAATGTAGTTGAAGCGGGAGGAGCCTTTGGTGCTGGCTACAGCCAAGGTGCAAATGAAGATGATCACAATGATGGCGATGGGGTCGAGCTGGTTGTAGGAGTCGGGTAAAGACGAAACGTGGATGCGAAAATCGTTCGGATGGTGATTGCACAAAGTGGCAAAGTATGAAGTCCATGAACGGGCCACAGCAGCGTTGCCAATTATATATTCGAGGAGGATGTTGCCCGCTGCTATGAATGCCACGAAGTCTCCTAGTTCTACTCTTAGGTAGGCGAATGATCCACCTGAACAAATAATTACAATGGGCTAGTGAAGTTACTAATTTAGAAAATCTAAAAGG
>NW_019272245.1:51059-73303 GCF_002738345.1 Cucurbita maxima
TAATTTCCCCAACTCTTAAACGACTCCTCGGGTAGAAAATCTTGCTTCGAACAACCACAAGATCTTCTTTTGATCCCTTCTCCACCACCGGCGTCACCGTTTGGTTGACTCATTATGAATTTACACAGAAACAGTCAACCAAAAAAGAAACTAATCGAGAGAATCAATTAACTTAAGACAAGACGGGAGAATAAGAAAGGAAAATGGGGTTTATAAAGGAAGCAGAGACGACGGGTTACGGCCGGTACACACAGTGGTTTGAATATGAGAGGAAATTGACATGTGGAGGTTAATTTGGCAGTCACATTTGTTGTATCAAGCTGTGGTTTCTAAATTTAATTATCTCAACTGCTCAAAGGGCTTATACCACACTTCTTTAACTCCAAATCATTCTCAATTGGATCCTCAAGGATTTTTCTGATTTAATGTCGTCCCATCATAATCGAAATTATATTCCAATTAAAGCTAAATTTTAAAACTATTCTCCTAAAACTAGATTTGGTTAAATGAGCGGATTGTTAACTTCTAACTGTACAGTTTTACTTAGGGTACAATTATAAATAAAAATATTTATTTAACTTCATAATTATTTTACTCACTAATTTAAGTATTATAATTAGTATGTAGTTTAATAAAACTCTACAAAATAGTCTCTACGGTCGAGATTAATCGTTAGGATTTTATAATATTCTAATATTCTAATACTCTACTTGCATGAAGTCTAACACAGGGACCATTGTACGATGCAGAGAATTGAACTTGAAATTGTTGTCATGGGTTCACATAGTTGACTTGGATACAAAGTACAAAATCGAACTTTTATTAAGGATAAATTGGTGACACCAATCTAAGCTAATCAGGTAGGTGGTTGTACTATCCGCATGGTTAGAAATTGATGTTGTATGATGACACATGCCCCATAGTTCTGCACGTGCCATATGCTTGATATGTGTGAAATGTTTATGAAATGATGTGATGCGTTTGACGATATGTTTGAGATGTGCCATGTGAATGATATAATATATGTTATGGTACCATGTGTTTGACGATATGTTTGAGATATGTTCTTTCTATTTTCTTGTCTTAAATTAAACGTGTAAGTTCATGGCTTCATTTGCAAATATTGTATTTCAAACTACCACCTATATTATTTATGGAATTCATGTGGTGATGCTTCTAATTTAAGCGAGAATATTTAGGACGTTACATTAGGGAGTGTGATATGTGATGAGAGAATGAGGGTTGTCCTGCATGATTTTTTACGCCACGAAGAAAAATAAGGGAACCTCATGCATATTTGTATGTTCACGTGCATCGCTATTCCCTATGAGACAAAAATGACGAGTACGGACGCGTACACTATGAGACAAAAATGATTATCATGCTTAACATAGTTCAATGATGATCGCTATTCCCTCTGGGTGTTCGACAATAGTACAGAGTAGCTAGCCCTACCAGTCGGTCCAGAGGGTGCGCGAGCCTGCCTGGTGGGCCCATGCTCGCACATGTGGGTAGTGTGCAGCAAAGTACCATATATCCAATTTGCTAAGTTTGGAGAGTAGGCTTAGAGAATACGATTTAAAATGATAGGTCTCATCGTTATGCATGTGTTTGCATTCACCAACACCAATTGTGGGATCACTTAATGAATATTTCTTAAAATATTGAGGTCTTGTGTTATTTTTAAATTTCAGGTAAAGGCAAGACATCCATGTGTGGTTGACGATCATAGAACCTGTGTTAGTGTAGTTGCATTTTCACTTCTTAGATATTAGGTTAGATTAGGGCATCGTTTTAATTTTTTCTTTGGTTTTACTTATATTTCACATTGAATATTTTTCGTTGTTTTGGTTTTAAGACTCTTAATGCAAACGGATAAGTTCATAATATTATTTTATTAATTATTTTAAAGAATGTATCCACATAAAATTTATGTTAGATCATGCTAAAAAATAATAATTAAACAAATCAACTAATCTCATCCCTCCTCCAACCTCTCACATGCCCACTTTCCCCTCATCCCTCAATCAACTCCCCCCTTGCTCCCTCCCTTTCTTCCAATTCTCACTACATTATCTCCACATTTGTCCTAACACCACAAGATCTCCCATCATCAAAAATGAAAATCTTTCTCTTACAATTACAACATGAATCAATTTTGTCACATCGTTACAAGCTTCGAATGACAAGTTAAGCTAATCTTAAAAATAGAATAGAACGTCGGCCAAGGCCAACCAAGTAAATGACGTTATTATTGACATGGTTATATTTGATGCTGACACGTGCCTCGTGGTTATGCACGTCATATATTTGATATGTGTGATTGTTTATGAATCGATATGACATGTATATGTTATAATATGTGAATGATATGAGAACTCTTACATCATGATATGTTTGAGTAGGATACGAGAATGATGCGATGAACGTAATGTAATGATATGGCTAAGATATTAATATAACGACACGGTTAGGTTATGTATAGAAAATGATATGGTTATAATAGATTGAAAAAACGATTTGTATAGGTTATGTATAGAAAATGATATGATTATGATAGATTTATAAAACTATATGGTTAGGGTACGTTTGGAAAACAATATGACTAAGGTATGTCCATGAAATGATACGACTATGAGATGTATAAGGACAATAAGGTTATGACAAGATTAAAAATACGATAGGATTAGGATATGCATTATAGGGTAGGTTTTGTTGGATTCAAACTCTCGTCCAAATATAACATATTTGAACTTGGATGTAATAACGTGCTATATATAATGCACCCTATTAATTATTACATGGATGGTATATATTTAGATAAATAAGGTTAGAAAAGTAGTGAGCCTGTTGTATACCAATTTGATTTGACTATATATAAAAGAAACAAAACAATGGATTTGTGAACAAAGAAAAAGTTACCAACTTAAACTCCCAAAAAAAAAAAAAATAATAATAATAATAATAATAAAGCCTCAAACATAAACATATTCGGTTCTCATCATATTGTTTGCTTTTAAATCAAACATGATTATTAGCTCATGTTTTGCACAATCCAACTCAAAGATACAACTCTCATTCTCCCCGTGGGAAGTTGCAATTTGGAATCATATAAAGGATTCAATTCTCTTGGCTTACTACAAGTCTAAAGACAACGATTTAGGCAAACATGAAATCGAACTTGGAGCGAAATACTTTTGGACCTTTAAAGATAATTTTTGGCAATCAACACGATTTTGGTGCAATTTTAGCAGCAAACACGGACATGCTTGTGGTGAATTATTTTGGCCAGAAATGGAAAATTGGTTTAGTGATCAATGTTATAATAGTATTTGTACTTGGGCAGCACGAGACAATGGCATTTTCTTACGTCTTGGTTCTAAAGAATCATATCTATTAGAGTACACTTGGAAATGATGTCGAGTTTCATTGGGTTGATTTAAACCCAATGTCCAAGGATGTTGAGTTTCATTGGGTTGATTTCAACACAATTGTTGAACTAGACACGAGAAAACCCTTATTGCTTTTCTATTTTGAGATTGGAGGTCAATTCTTTTGTACTTGTCGAGCTAAAATGTATATGGATGATAATAAAAATAAAACATGTATATATATATAAACTTTTTTTTTTTTTTTGGGAAAGATACAAGTTGTAAGGACCTGGCTAACTCGATGACTTCATTAAAGACAGGAAAATTTTTAGCGAAATAAAACAAGAAAATTTAAAACATAATATACATTATATCAAAATAAAGTTCATACATGAGTTTTTAAAACACAACCCAACATTTAAGACACAAAATACGGAATGGACACAAAACATTTTAAAATAAAAAGATTGAGGACGACGGGTGAAACTTGTCTACGGCACCTACTCCAGAGTCCGCTCCCGACCTCGAAAAGCTCCTTATTACCTGAAAAATAAGGAATGAGTACAAAGACTCAGTAAGTAGCCTACTTGTAGGTTCTTAATCGTGTCCTTGATATGCTAGAGTATCACACTCTTTCTTTTCTTTTTCTTGTTCTTGTTGTAAGTACTTATGCTCTTTAGTTCTTATCCTTGACTTGTATGTTCTTATCACGATCTATTCTGAGAACCTTGGTCCTTGGATCCTTAAACTTAGTTCTAATCCAACGGCCGGTTCTTAGGTCTTGGTTCTTGGTCTTAGAACTTAGATCTTGATCCATGTTCTAGTCATTGATCTTTGTCTTGCTCTTGGTAATTTCTAGGTTCTTGTTTTGCTCTTTTAATGATATATAGTACTAAATTATAGTTTACCTTGTATATCATATTTGATATTTTATTATAAGCAAATGTCTCCTTAACATAGGTATCTTTTCATATATTGTTATTTTCATTTATTCTATTTCCATATCCTTGCAATTTATTTGATTATAAATAGGGAACTTTCACACACCATTCACTTGTGGTGGTTTAGCAAACATTCTCAGGTTCGTTCTCCAAGACACTCCCCTAAGATTTATGGCACTAGTCATGAACCGGGAAACCTTTATCCAAGGTTTCATGCGTTCCAATTGACAGAGTTTCATAATATTTGGAGGTTCTCTAGTTCATGAACCGAAGCTAAATTAACTTATGGGTATTATCGTCAATTTACATCATTTCTTGGTTTACCTACTTAACCTTATTTAATGACCACCAAATTTCATATATAGTCTTAACGTACCATATCATGCATTTGAGTTCACATGCAATCGTTCATGCAATAATACAAACATGCTCAATGGGAAGATAACGTTCATCTTCTTCCGAAGCGCAGATTTCACATATTTTCCTACATCCTTTATCATGCATACATTCAATATCGCATTGTCACTCTAAAATGATTTTAGAGTCGATCATATCTAGATCCTATTGATTTTCTTAATTAATTTATTTGCATGGCTTACATGCTAATATGTTAGGTCTAGCAAGCTAGGTTTATCAATTTTACAGCATGCATGCTTAATCCAAGCAGTTCCTACAAGTACTACTCGTTGGAATCCAAATGGTTACTTACATGGTTAACGCGTGTTTTCTCGATCTCGAGTCTCTCACTGGAGAGGGTTCCAAAAATTATGAAATTTCCTTGATGGGTCCTAATTCACATAATAATAAGGTCAGTATCGCAGTTGGGATGAAAAAATACCAACACGCAAAAAACGGGTGAGAATAGGGGGCTCCACGCAACTGCACGTACATGCAAGATCCCCCATGCGCTGGCACGCGCCCCCTGTCACAATCGCACTTTTAATGGCAGCGGACTTGCGATTGTGCGACACTCACTTTCCAATGACAAGTGAGCGAAGCCAATTCGTTCTTACGTCGCCTACGGCCAAGCGACGTATGCTCGAGCCTCTGATCTCAGTTTTAAGAGAAGGTTTTAGAAAACGAGGGTAGAGAGAGATTTTTGAAAGAGACGTTATATAAGCAAGAAAGAGAGAAATAACAACGGCTCACAGTATATAACCTTAGGTAGGGAGAAGTTGACAACTAGTCGTATCCCCCTATAGTACATTCTGAGGCATTTCATGCCTGACAGGCCTAAACATGATATTTTTGAAACGTCATACTTCCTAGAAATACAAAAGTAAAACACTAGAATATGAAAAGACATGAAGGGTTGGGTTTGTCATGGGCAACATGCCTTAGACGAGCATGATCGTGACATCCTCCCCCACCTAATTGGTTGACGTCCCTGTCAACCGATAACTTTCAAACCTGGTTATGTGGGTGGCGGCGGAGTCTAGATCTTCGGCGCGTTCCCAGCTGGTTTCCTCCATAGGGAGATTCTTCCATTTGACAAGTAATTCACGAATCGTCCATACAGGTCTTCCTATCTTCCTAACTCTGTCGGCTAGGATCTCTGCTATTTCTTTGATGTCTCTTTGTTTCAGATCGATGCTCGGTCTCGTGATTACATTTCACTGGTTTATACGTCCGGGTTAGGGTGATAGGGCTTCAAGTTGCTCACATGAATTATCGGGTGGATTTTCATCCATGTGGGTAGTGCAACTCTGTAGGAGGTAGCTTCGATCATTTTAAGGACTTCAACCGGGCCTTAATATTTTCGAACTAGTCCTGGTCCTTTCGACTGCAAAATCTGATTCATTCTGGTCTCAACTTGATGAGGACTTGATCTCCTGCTCGAAATTGTTGGGATCGACGCTTCTTGTCCGCCCACTTCTTCATATGCTTGGAAGCTTTCTCTAAATATGCCCGGGCTATATCAGTTGTCTGCTTCCATTCTCTTGTGAAGTTTTGAGCTTGAAGGTTTTTCCCTGGATAAGGATGATCAATAATATGAGGCAAGGCCGGTTGTCGTCCACTTACAATTTCAAAGGGACTCTTTCCCGTAGACGAGCTTGTTTGACAATTGAAATAGAATTGAGCGACATCTAACAGTTGTATCCAGTTCTTCTGGTGAGCGTCGATGAAGTGACGTAAGCATTCTTCGAGCAAGCAGTTGAACCATTCTGTCTGTCCATCGGTTTGAGGATGATAGCTCGTGGAGATGTTTAAAGTCGTTCCCAAGAAGGCAAATAGTTCGGTTCAGAATGTGCCAATGAATCTACCATCCCTATCACTGATGATGCTCGACGGAATGCCCCATAACTTGACAACTTGTTTGAAAAATAGTTGGGTTGTTAGTTCAGCCGAGCATAATTTGGGAGTGGGGACGAACGTCGCGTATTTTGAGAACCGGTCTACGATAAACAAGATGGCGTCATATTTCCCGACTTTTGGGAGGTGTGTTATGAAGTCCAGAGATACACTTTCCCAAGGCTTTGTTGGCACAAGTAGAGGTTCCAAGAGTCCCGAGACTTTGGTTTTTCGACTTTATCTTGTTAGCAGATGAGGCACGTCCTTGTGTACTCCATGATGTTGTCCCGCATACTTGGCCAAAAGTACCTCTTTTTTATTAGGGCGTATGTTCTTTGCCACCCAGGGTGTCCGGCCCATAAGGTATCATGACATTCATAAATGAGCTTCTTTCTCAGTTCTCCCGTTCTTGGAACGTATAATCTGTTTCCTTTAGTCATTAGAAGGTCTCCCTCGACCCAAAGCTATCGTGTCTTCCCAGCTTTATCTAGCTCAACGACAGCTTTAGCCGATGGGTCTTTGTGTAAATGTTCTTTGATGACGTTGTGCATCGATCCATCGATCTTACTTGACTGAATATAGGCTGACATGCACAGGGCCGCATGTTCGCCCTTCTGAGTCAGCGCATCGGCTCCTTGATTACTCTTCCCTGCCTTGTGTTCGAATTTGAAGTCGAATTTCGCCAACGACTCCTGCCACCGGGCTTGTTTTTTCGTCAATTTTGGTCGAAGAAGTGGCAGATGACGCTATTATCCATCTTCACTATGAACTGTGATCCCAAGAGATACTGTCTCCAAACTCGTAGGCAATGGACTACAGCCAGCATTTCTTTTTCGGAGACAGTGTATCTCCGTTCGACATCATTGAGCTTTCGACTTTCATAAGCGATGAGGTGGCCTTCTTGAATAAGGACACCGCCTAGGGCAAAGTCGGACGCATCTGTTTCTATTTCAAATGGCTTTGTAACATCTCCTAACCTGAGGACAGGATCCCTCGTCATGGTTGCCTTAAGATCTTCAAAGGTCATTTGACATTTATTTGACCACGACCAAGGGTGGTCTTTCTTCAGGAGCTCCGTTAAGGGGGCGGCTCGTCGTGAAAACCCTTCGACGAACCGCCTGTAGTAGTTTGCTAATCCTATGAAGGATTGCACATCGGATACAGAAGTAGGGACTTTCCACTCTTGGATAGCTTTTATCTTATCGCTATCCCTCCCGATCTTTTCACAACTGATGACATGAATAAGGAAGTTGATGCATGTTTGTGTTCCCCTAGGGTTGTGCTGTATACAACTATGTCGTCAAGGTATACTATGACGAACTGATCAGAGTATTCATAGAAAACCTGGTTTATTAACGTGAAAAACGTAGCTGGGGCGTTTGTCAAGCCAAAGGGCATTACTAGGAACTCGAAGGTCCCATATCTTGTTACGCACGTCGTCTTGGACTCGTCCCCCTCAGCGATACATACTTGGTAGTACCCTGATCGTAAGTCCAACTTCGTGAAGTATTTGTCCTCGTGAAGTTGGTCGAACAAGTCAGATATTATCGGTAGCGGGTATTTGTTGCGTACCATCACCTTTTTTAAGGCTCTATAATCTATGCATAAACCCAATGTCCCATCCTTCTTTTTCTGAAATAGTACGAGGGCTTCGTAAGGTGCCTTTGCCGGGTGGATGAATCCTGCTGTCAACAACTCATCTAGTTGTTTCCTCAATTCGGCTAGCTCAGGGGAAGCCATTCGGTATGCGTTCTTTGCTGGGGGTTTAACCCCCGGAAGGAGTTCAATTTCATGATCAATGCCTCGACGAGGTGGTAATGTTTGTGGTAAGCTCTCTGGCATTATGTCAGCATAACTGTCTAGTACCTCCTTGATTTCGTCTGGGATAGTTTCTTCAGTGGTCACTTCTTCCATCACTGTATAGCCATAAATGTAGGTTCCTCTCGTGCGAGTCCTCTTTTCAATTGTATAGCTGAGATCATTCTAAGATTACCTAGCTGCTTGATGCCTGCAGGTATTACTGTAGGGTTGCAGTCAGTGATCACCAAGCATTTCGCTAGTGGCATTGGGATAACTTTGTCTTCAAGAAGGAACTCCATCTCAAGTACCACGTGAAAGTCGTCTACGTGGACTACGACAAGGTTCAGCTCTCCTGTCCAAGTGCCTAATTTGAAGGGGACTCTTTTGGAAACTCCCACAATAGGCAAGGCCTCGGAGTTGACAATTTTCATTTTTAGAGGGTCTTTCTCTATGGTGAGTCCAAATCTTCGTGCTTCTTGATCTGTGATGAAGTTGTGAATCTCTCCTGAGTCTATCAAGGTGCACTTGATCGGTCGAGAGTTTATTGTCGCATCCACAAGCATGAGCCCTTTCTCTATTATCTCCTTCGGGTCGGCCTTCCGTTGGAGGGCTGACAAGAATTTGAGCGCACTCATTTAGGGGTTGTCTTAATCTTCCTTCTTGTCTAGCATAGTCTTGACTCTTGTGTCGTTGCTCTCTTGAATGGACACTTGGAGTGTAGTGAGAGAGGCCCGATGAGGACATTAGGAAACTTTGTGGGGGCCTTTACACAATATGTATTGTAAAGGTGTCGTCGGGTGGTTCCTTTGAGTGTAAGGTCCTCGAGATGTCCCTGCTTGGTTGTTCTAAGGAGGTCTATCTGTCCACCCGCTTGGTCTGTCGTTACTTCCGTTTGGCCTGTTGGGGCTTCCATTTCGATGACCTGGCAGCTTATATGTTTTGCCCCCAGTGTTTGGGGCCTGTGTTGTTTTTCTTTGATAACCTGCTTCGTTCCCATAGTCTAGAAGTCTCTCGGCGCTGGCAATTGCGGTAGCTAGGTCTTGAATCTTTTTCTCGTGTACTTTTGTTTTGGCCCACGGTTGTAACCCATTTATAAAGAAGAACATCTTGTCCTTTTCTAATGTGCCCCTAATATCTAGCATCAGGGTCGAAAATTGTCTGACATAGTCCCTTATGCTTTCAGTTTTCTTTAGGGCTATTAGTTTTTCTATTGCTAGATGGTCTACGTTTTCGGGGAGGAATTGGTCCCCTCAACTCTCTCTTGAGGTTCCAACGAGTCTACGGTGCACAATCCATCCTCGATGTTTTGCACCTTCGTACGCCACCAAAGTTTTGCGTCGTCTGTGAGATACATCGAGACTACTGTCACCTTTATGTCGTGGGTACAAGTCGGTGTGGCTTTGAAGTACTGTTCGACATCAAAGATGAAGTTCTCCAACTCTTTGACATCCCGGTTCCCTTTGAAAGGTCTAGGGTCTGAGAACTTCAATTGTTGGATCCTGTATTAGTTTGCCCAGCCGAGACGTTCTCCACGGCTTTCATGGTCACCTCGATACGGGTGCTCATGGTGGACATCTTTCCTTGGATGTCATCGATCGTTGCTCTGAATTCGTCATCTAATCCATTAAACAAACTCATCATTGTATTTTGTAGCACGTTGAACTCTCCACCACGTCCCTCCTTGTGCGCGACAGAGCTATTGGATCTACCAGACGGTCTTGGGCTGCTCATAGGAGCAACTTTTTCTTCGAGTGAGGTCACTAGAAACATCTGTTCTGCAATTGGCAACCCATCCAGGCGGTTGCCCATTGCGTCGATCACTACGACTTTTTCACTCAATTCCTTCACCCGTGCTTCACTTCCAGAAAGCGGAGGGTGTCAGGGACTTCTTTGAGAAACAGCATTTCCTTCTCTATTAAAGTAAGCCGGTCGGCTTGTGATTTGGGTGTCGACTTTGTCGTCGACATGTTTTCGGTCTTTGCTATTTCACAGAGCTTACAAAGCTCTAATACCACTTGTCACAATCGCACTTTTAATGGCAGCAGACTTGCGATTGTGCGGCACTCACTTTCCAACGACAAGTGAGCTAAGCCAATTCGTTCTTACCTTGCCTACGGCCAAGCGACGTATGCTCGAGCCTCTGGCCTAGATTTTAAGAGAAGGTTTTAGAAAACGAGGGCAGAGTGAGATTTTTTAGAGAGAGATTTTGGAAAGAGACATTATATAAGCAAGCAAGAGAGAAATAACAACGGCTCATAATATATAACCTTAGGTAGGGAGAAGTTGACAACTAGTCGTATCATCCTATAGTACATTCTGAGGCATTTCATGTCTGAGAGGCCTAGACATGATATTTTTGAAACGTCATACTTCCTAGAAATACAAAAGTAAAACACTAAAATATTAAAAGATATGAATGGTTTGGTTTGTCATGGGCATGCGGCCATGGGCAACATGCCTTGGCCGAGCATGACCGTGACACCCCCCACGCGCAATGAACAGAGGCGGTCAGCTCGGGCATCGCGCGAGCAGTGGCGCACATCGAACCCCAACGACGCAAACTTACCCTTCAAATTTTTTGGGCGTCACACATGGTGCACAGGGAGTGGCGAGATCGTTAGGTTGGACTGTGGGTCGTGAAATCGGTTGCGGGTCAGTTTGGTGGTTCCAGACGCTGTTTGATTCACGTGAGCATTTTGATTTCGGTTTGACCCGAATTCGAGCGTGTTGTCGCGTCTCAACAGGTAGGTTGAATGCATTTCTCTAGCAAAATGTTGCCACGTGTCACCTGCTCCGCCGCGCTGCTTTGTAAATTAGGCGACGTGTGGCAGCAATTTTCTCTCTCAGGTGTGTTTTCAATTTTTTAGGATCGACTCAGTTTCTTCACCAACGTCAGAGATTTTTTATTCACCTACATCGACGTATTTTTCTTGAACATAGAATGAATTGAATACATTCAAAGATACGGAAAAACTCACGTTTTCTATTCTTGTCCATTTCACTCGAACTCCGATTAAGCTCTAATTTTGGTTCGGGATTCCTTCAAGAAGCCTGTGTGAATCCTCTTTTAATTACACACCTCAAAACTCTAGATCCATCATTCAAGAAACTCCTTAGATCCAGGCAAAATCGAAACGAAAAAGGCCATAGTCTTACCTTGTCCATTCTCTGATTTTCTGGCCGGAATGGGCGAATCCACCACCCAAACTCCTCCTCCAGCATTAAGAGGAGTCTTGATTCGAAGTTTCTTGCCTTGGATTCGATCTCCAATGGTGGATTTGAGGCAGCAGATTACTCTATTCTACTTTTCTTTCAAAATCCTACCTTCTTCTTATCCCTTCTTCTTTTCCTCTCGTTTCTTTTGCTTTCTTGTTATGACTCAACTATCCAAACTCCTCATGTAGGAGTAGGGGCAAAATGACCTTGTCCCTATGTTGATCTTGTCAGTTTTTTTTAATCTTACAACCATCTCGAGCATAGTTTTCTTCTTCGTCGACTCGAGCCTCGGTCTCTTCAGCCTACAATAAAAAATCACGACCTAATTATCATGCATATATTTGGATCTTAAGTAGGAAAACAAAGGTTGTTGATACCTCCTAAGTTCAAGTGTTACAAAAAATAACATAGTATTTGAATAAAAAAAATGAAAAGTCACCTATCAACTTCCAAATGAAATCAACGCATACTACTATCGTATCTTGACTTCCATGGCCATTCTAACATTCATCGTCATCCTGTGCAATGACACTTTCTCTGTAATGACCCTAGATTTATACTAACCTAAAGTGGTTAATGTCATCATAACATACTCTCTTATGCAAAAAAAAAAAAAATTAAAACTTCATCATAAAACACTGCCATGAACTTACATGCTTTCAAAAATATTTAAAGCAACATAACAAAACTAAATAAAATATTAAAATTAAAAACATCCTATACTAACCCAAAGTCTAAATGAAATACCAATATCCTATGCATGTGCCACGGTCTTTAATTGCAATGTCATCATCAACCGTATAGAGGCGTCTTGCCTTTATCTAAAATATATGTAAATAAATGTAGCACACGACTTTAGTATTTTAAGAAATGCTCAGTAAGTGTCCCCACTTGATATCAAACACATAAACCATCACATGTCAATCAAACAAAATTGAGGGATCTTAGTGGTTAATTACCAAAACTCACAACGCGTAATTTTTACCACATGAAAATCAACATCTACCTTTACTCCTTCAAATGACTATCAATGGCTGGTTACCCGAATCACATAGCATGTAACCCTTGCCTTGTAAATCATTCACTGCAATCACCCCGTAGAGTGACCATTAGTGCCTGGTTATCTGATAGACACAGCGTGTAAACTTACCACATGAAAATCAACATCCATCCTAACTCCTTAAAATGATTATCAATGGTTGGTTACCCGAAACACATAGCGTGTAACCCTTACCTTGATAACCATTTTCTTAAATCACCTCACCCTTACCTTGATAACCATTTTCTTAAATCACCTCGTAGAGTGACTATTGGTGGCTGATTACCATCAAAGGTAACATGCATGCATTACGTCCCAAAATTGTATATTTTCATGAGCAACCAGACATTATGTCACACTACTCACATCAGAGATATTCCCAATCATCAAACATAATTATGCATGCAATAGGTCTCCAAACATTTATTTTTATAGTCAACATACATCGTATCACACAACACTCAACCATACAATACAAAACATATTCAACCCTTGTAGAAAAATAAAACAGTCAAGTTTCAATAGGAAGACCTCTTACTTGGAGAGCTTCTTTTCTAATTGTCCCTATAGATATTGGTCCAACTTCGACTTAGATCGAGCCTACATTTAAACACCCAAGTTTAACCAACCCAACTTGGCGTGATACAACGACTCCTACAAATCATAGGGTTTTATTGCTTACCTTCTTCCTACGTAGAGGTTGGGTCAAATCCAAACTATTCAAAAAAGAAACCACATTGTAAATTTGGTTGGCTCATTGTACCTTGGTTACGTTTACTCCTCCAAATAGTGGTTCTGGCGATGACAACATTGTTCAATTCGTGATAACGACGACAATTTGATGCGCGACGGCGACTGGCGATGGTCGTCCGACGTGCGGTGACGGCACGGGACGGCGTGGGCGATGGTGAGGCAGGACAGCGCGAGCGATGGACGGCAACAAGATTTAAAGAAGAAGAAGATGATGATAAAGAGGCAGAACAAGGCAGCGGCTAGGGTTTTGTGAGTGGCTCGCTCGTCCCAGGCTTCGTGCTCTATTACATGGGTGGCTGATTTGGTGGCTTTATGTAGGCTGATACCTAGGATTTATTTTTTAATGTATTGGGCTTGAGCCTAGGGTTTATTTTAATGTATTGAGCCTTGGGCCCAGAATTTGCACTTTACGCATCCCACCATGTCTGGAATTGGAAGGAGTCCAAGGTCAAATCACGATTTTTAAGGATATTTCCCATCCTTAAATGTGTGTATTGCATTACTAATCCCAACAATGGAGTAACTTATTTAGTATTTCTTAAAATATTCAAGCCACATGCTACCCTTATTTTTCACGTAAGGGTAAAACGCCCCTCCATAGACGACATGAATTCTAAAATGACCATGGAAGAAATCATGATAGAGAAGTAGTATGCATTGATTTTCATTTAGTAGTTGGTAGGATGATTATTTCATATTTCATGTTCAAAGACTATGTTAGTTCTATTTTCTTGTTTTAAATTCAACGTGTAAGTTCATGGCTTCATTTGCAAATATTTTATTTCAAACTTCCACATATGTTATTTATGGCATTCATGTGATGATGCCTCTAATTTAAGCAAGAATATTAGGGGTGTTACATTGAGTGTGATATGTGATCAAAGAATGAGGGTTGTTCTGCATGTTTTATTACGCCACGAAAAAAAAAAATATGGAGACCTCATGCATATTTGTATGTTCACGTGCACCGGGATACTTCCCCTTTATGATGAAGTATGGACGCGTACACTATGAGACGAAAATGATTATCATGCTGACCATAATATGACTAAGGTATGTCCATGAAATGATACGACTATGAGATGTATAAGGACGATAAGGCTATGACAAGATTAACAAAACGATATGACAGGGATACGCATATGGAAACGATATGAGTATGAAACGTTGTGATACAATACGAAAATGATATGATATATGTTATGGTACGATATATGTGAAAAATTGATATGTTTATGCTATGAAATATTGTGATACGATATGTTATGGTATGATATGTATACGATTCGAATTGCTATGTCTGGAAATATGGAAATGTTATGATTGTTGGGATTTATGCCCTAAAGCCTCGTAATTAATTATTTAGTTTTTTAACAATAATTTATATTATTTTATTTGTGATTTAATTGTTACCCATTATATGAAAATCCAAGGTTATTAATGTAATCTTGAACAGTATGTGGTTGACATACAAGACGATCGTGTTCAAGTAATAACCTAAAGAGTCTATAGTATATGGATAAGGTTGGGTGCCTTATTCTAGTAACACTATTGATACGGCCCACTTTGTAATCGTTACAAATGATTTGATCCAAATCATTCAAGTGAGGACATGTAAGTGGGGGTATCCTATACAATGAGTTTGTATGAGACTTGACCAAGAAATATTTAATCTCTCTTTATAAATCCATTAATTGAGAAGATTAATATTTCACATGTTGATCATATGCGACTCGATCTTAATCCTGAGTGAGTTACGAACTCTTACCTGTGAGGGCTTGTCCTTTAATTTACATGGGCGAGAATGGCTATTTTAGCCGATTCAATATGCCTACTATTTAGGAGAATTGACCAAATAGGGAGTTGGGAACATAATATCATGAGATGAAATTCACTCCTTTCCATACAAGTTCCATACAAGGAAAGTAGATGAGTTGTTTTCTTAAGTACTGATTTTGGGACTTGAACAATGGGGCCCCACCCTCTCATTGGCCTGAGAGGGACTTGGTTTATGATTGGATCATAGACAAATTGTTCATTAGAGAATCAGTGGTACTTAAGGTGAAAGATGTAATTATAGGGGTAAAACGGACTTTTGACCCAGCTGTAATTATGAACAACTCGTAAAGGATCGACTTGCTTGTAATGATTATATCGATGGACATAACTTGTTCTACAGTGCATAAGAGTGCAACTCTAGGTCTATAGTGGAGTGACCTATAGTTAATGAATGGAAATTGATTAATTAAAGAGTTTAATTAATTAATTTTGTATCATTGGAGCTTATAATCGGTAGGTCCATAAGGTTCCCTCGCTAGCTCCTAGTAACGCTAAAAGGTTCAATTTATTTGAAAGAAAATCCCAAAGAGATTGGAGAAAAAGTTTCGAGAATTCTCTAGAGATGTAATATGATTGATATGTTATGATTGACAGACAAACCGATTAACTAGCATGAGATACAACCCCGACATACACATGAAAGATATGTTATGATGGAAGACGCTAGCGAGATTGTATTAAATGATAATGAAAATTGAGAAACGTTGGGACCTTATACATTATTGTGTGCTCATGCATTGGGGGATACCCCTTATCCTTCTCAATAGTACAGACGCGTACGCTACGAGACAGGAGAACGATCATTATGTTAACATAATGCTGTCGTGATGATCGCTATTTGTAACGGATGTCTAACATCAATAACTACTAGAGAATTCTCGCCCCATCAAAAAGGGGGCCTAGGAGGCGTGCGAACTGACTGGTGGGTCAATACTCGCACTTGTGAACCGTGTGTAGAAAAATTAAGTACACATCCC
Organism: Cucurbita maxima; assembly: GCF_002738345.1. Taxonomy (NCBI): domain Eukaryota; kingdom Viridiplantae; phylum Streptophyta; class Magnoliopsida; order Cucurbitales; family Cucurbitaceae; genus Cucurbita; species Cucurbita maxima. Next base: position 67,288 of record NW_019272245.1, read on the forward strand.
AATTGCCCGTTATGATGACCGTCGCAGGAAAATAGACTGTTATGATAGGTCTCTTTCATGAAATTGTATGTGTTATCATTTAACCCCAATAGTGGGGTCACTTACTGAGTATTTCTAAAAATGCTCAAGCCACCACGTGCTACTTCTATTTCAGGTAAATGCAAGGCATCCCTGAACGGCTGACGACGACATCACAACTCGAGACCATGACACATGCATAGAGTAGCCCCATTTATTTTCTTAGACTTAGCCAAGCAAGACACATATCGGGAACATCTTTTGAGAGCGTAATGAAGGAAGTTCAATTGAGTCAATTAGCAACTGAGTTACGAAATAGACATCTTGGAAAGTAGCAAGCAGACATCAAAACGCCAAAAAGAGAGGGCAAGGAACAATGTCAAGCAATAAAACTGAGAAGTGAGAAAGAAATACCCTACAAAAGAGGTGAAATTAAAGAACACATTAACAATCACTCGGCTAATACATAATAGAGAAAGGAGGAAAATGCTCGACAAAAGAAGCAGGCTCGAACACAAAAATGAAGAGCGTAGTAGCATTAAATGAAGAGTGTAAGTGAATGAAATGGTAACGTACACAAAAATTAGGGAAACTTACATACCTACCAGGCTCAAACATTACAATGTAGGTGAACGTAATAGTAACGTACACAAAAATAAAAAAATAAAAAGGGCTAGTTCAACTACATGTTACTACCATCTTGAACCCTTGTGAATTTTTGTATTTTTTCTAATTAATTAATGTTGTTGATAATTATATAAGGTGAACCATTTATCTCCTATCAATTGAATAACTTCTCTCTTAAATTATTCAATACTTTACTTTCGCAATTTTTTGTATTTTTTATAGCATCTATTATAATTACACAAAAATAATAATAAAAAGTCTTGAACTTGTAATAACGTCAACCATCAAGATCTTAAAAAAAAAACATTATAAAAAACATATTATAACGTTTTGTTTAGCTATAATTTTTTACATGTACAGACAAAGTAGAGAGAGAGCTCAAACATATACAATCAAACCACCATCCTTGCCAACATGAATGGTAGCTAACATAATGACAAACATAAACCACAAATCCCCTAATCAAAGCACTAAGCCAATCATTATAAATTCGAAAGATCCATTCACAAACTGCTATTAACTTCTCTTGCTGTAGTCTTGGACTCCATGACCGAGTCATAAGAAGCATGTAATCCAATCAAGATATAGTAAATCAACAGAATCCCAGTCCAGATTCCAAACCTTTCAAATGAGGCTTTGTCGATGGAGCCAAGAAGGAAAAGGTTGATAGCGATCGACAGTGAAGGCAGCCACGGGACGAGCGGCACGCCCCACACGCGAGGCTTTTTGGCCTGTGGGACACCGAGCCATAGGGCTAGAGTTGAGAGAAACCATACGGAATTGGACAGCACCAAGCCGATCCAGCCGTCGCTTGAGCCCCAATACACGGCAGTTGCTATTGAAGATCCCACGATTAGAACCAGACAAATTATGAGCTTGTTTCGGTCGGATGGTGTCGTTTCACCGCCTACGTAGTAGCGTCAGACGATCAGGCCGATGGCTACCAGCATGAAGATGAAGAGGGTGGAGATAGAGAGGAGGTTCGAGAGGATTCCCAAGCTTGTAAAGAAGGCGATTATTGCTGTTGCAGCGAGCATTGTGGTTGTTGCATTCACTGGAGTGCCAGTCCTTTCATGCACTTTGGCGAACCATGGTGAGATCATGTGGGTTCTAGCAATGTGGGTGAGATAGCGTGCCTGTCCAACAGCATTAACCAACAACACGGTGGTAATGCCTTTAATAGCACCAGCAGCCACAATGTACTTAGCCCAACCCCATCCAACAGCCTCAAAAGCCACTGAAAACGGCGCATCCTCGTCAATTTGTTGGTATGGCTGCATCAAGCACAAGGTAACTGCAAGAATGCAATAGGCTAATGTGGTGATCACCATTGATCCAACAGGACCAATAGGTATATCTTTAGCAGGGTTCTTAGTTTCCTCAGCCATTGTCGAAACGGCATCGAATCCAACGTATGCAAAGAACAAAACGGCAGAGGTTACGAAGATGCCACGAGGGCCATAGGGGGCAAAGGGAGTGAAGTTTTTCGGGTTGGCCTTGGTGAGGCCGGCAATGACAATGAAGAGGATGATGGCAACGTGGAAAATGGAAGCAATGTAGTTGAAGCGGGAGGAGCCTTTGGTGCTGGCTACAGCCAAGGTGCAAATGAAGATGATCACAATGATGGCGATGGGGTCGAGCTGGTTGTAGGAGTCGGGTAAAGACGAAACGTGGATGCGAAAATCGTTCGGATGGTGATTGCACAAAGTGGCAAAGTATGAAGTCCATGAACGGGCCACAGCAGCGTTGCCAATTATATATTCGAGGAGGATGTTGCCCGCTGCTATGAATGCCACGAAGTCTCCTAGTTCTACTCTTAGGTAGGCGAATGATCCACCTGAACAAATAATTACAATGGGCTAGTGAAGTTACTAATTTAGAAAATCTAAAAGGAAATCTAGAATAATTTTAAATTTGGATTATTGTAAAAGTAGGGTTGAATTCAAAATATTTTTACCCTTTATATTTATAGATATTTTATACTTCTTGAATTCAAAATCTAAATTTTGTTTCAACCCATTAAGATCTCATAATAAAAATTTCAATACAATATCACTTCACGCCGTTATTTCTACCACAAAAATAAGACCCATCTCTACCACAAAAATAATACCCACTTCATTAAAGAAGAGAGAAAAAAAATTAATTTAAAAAATAAATAATATTTTAAAGAAAAACAGAGACCAAATATAAAAGGGCACGTACCAGCTGTTGGGATCTCCACGGCAAATTCAGTGTAACAGAAAACGGAAAGCATGGCGGAGACACCGGAGATGACATAAGACAAGACGACAGCTGGGCCGGCGTGTTTCTTAGTCTCAAGACCGGTGAGGACGAATATTCCGGCGCCGATGACAGCGCCGATACCGAACCACATAAGGTCCCACCATGTGAGGCTCTTCTTCATCTCGTGTTGGCTGCGAGCCTTCATCTCGATGAGCTCAATGTGCTCCCCGGACCTGGCCGTGAGCCGATCCAAGAGCCGGGTCGGCGTCGCCTTCAACGCTTTAGTGTAATTTCCCCAACTCTTAAACGACTCCTCGGGTAGAAAATCTTGCTTCGAACAACCACAAGATCTTCTTTTGATCCCTTCTCCACCACCGGCGTCACCGTTTGGTTGACTCATTATGAATTTACACAGAAACAGTCAACCAAAAAAGAAACTAATCGAGAGAATCAATTAACTTAAGACAAGACGGGAGAATAAGAAAGGAAAATGGGGTTTATAAAGGAAGCAGAGACGACGGGTTACGGCCGGTACACACAGTGGTTTGAATATGAGAGGAAATTGACATGTGGAGGTTAATTTGGCAGTCACATTTGTTGTATCAAGCTGTGGTTTCTAAATTTAATCATCTCAACTGCTCAAAGGGCTTATACCACACTTCTTTAACTCCAAATCATTCTCAATTGGATCCTCAAGGATTTTTCTGATTTAATGTCGTCCCATCATAATCGAAATTATATTCCAATTAAAGCTAAATTTTAAAACTATTCTCCTAAAACTAGATTTGGTTAAATGAACCGATTGTTAACTTCTAACGGTACAGTTTTACTTAGGGTACAATTATAAATAAAAATATTTATTTAACTTCATAATTACTTTACTCACTAATTTAAGTATTATAATTAGTATGTAGTTTAATAAAACTCTACAAAATAGTCTCTACGGTCGAGATTAATCGTTAGGATTTTATAATATTCTAATATTCTAATACTCTACTTGCATGAAGTCTAACACAGGAACCATTGTACGATGCAGAGAATTGAACTTGAAATTGTTGTCATGGGTTCACATAGTTGACTTGGATACAAAGTACAAAATCGAACTTTTATTAAGGATAAATTGGTGACACCAGTCTAAGCTAATCAGGTAGGTGGTTGTACTATCCGCATGGTTAGAAATTGATGTTGTATGATGACACATGCCCCATAGTTCTGCACGTGTCATATGCTTGATATGTGTGAAATGTTTATGAAATGATGTGATGCGTTTGACGATATGTTTGAGATGTGCCATGTGAATGATATAATATATGTTATGGTACCATGTGTTTGACGATATGTTTGAGATATGTTCTTTCTATTTTCTTGTCTTAAATTAAACGTGTAAGTTCATGGCTTCATTTGCAAATATTGTATTTCAAACTACCACCTATATTATTTATGGAATTCATGTGGTGATGCTTCTAATTTAAGCGAGAATATTTAGGATGTTACATTAGGGAGTGTGATATGTGATGAGAGAATGAGGGTTGTCCTGCATGATTTTTTATGCCACGAAGAAAAATAAGGGAACCTCATGCATATTTGTATGTTCACGTGCATCGCTATTCCCTATGAGACAAAAATGACGAGTACGGACGCGTACACTATGAGACAAAAATGATTATCATGCTTAACATAGTTCAACGATGATCGCTATTCCCTCTGGGTGTTCGACAATAGTACAGAGTAGCTAGCCCTACCAGTCGGTCCAGAGGGTGCGCGAGCCTGCCTGGTGGGCCCATGCTCGCACATGTGGGTAGTGTGCAGCGAAGTACCATATATCCAATTTGCCAAGTTTGGAGAGTAGGCTTAGAGAATACGATTTAAAATGATAGGTCTCATCGTTATGCATGTGTTTGCATTCACCAACACCAATTGTGGGATCACTTAATGAATATTTCTTAAAATATTGAGGTCTTGTGTTATTCTTAAATTTCAGGTAAAGGCAAGACATCCATGTGTGGTTGACGATCATAGAACCTGTGTTAGTGTAGTTGCATTTTCACTTCTTAGATATTAGGTTAGATTAGGGCATCGTTTTAATTTTTTCTTTGGTTTTACTTATATTTCACATTGAATATTTTTCGTTGTTTTGGTTTTAAGACTCTTAATGCAAACGGATAAGTTCATAATATTATTTTATTAATTATTTTAAAGAATGTATCCACATAAAATTTATGTTAGATCATGCTAAAAAATAATAATTAAACAAATCAACTAATCTCATCCCTCCTCCAACCTCTCACATGCCCACTTTCCCCTCATCCCTCAATCAACTCCCCCCTTGCTCCCTCCCTTTCTTCCAATTCTCACTACATTATCTCCACATTTGTCCTAACACCACAAGATCTCCCATCATCAAAAATGAAAATCTTTCTCTTACAATTACAACATGAATCAATTTTGTCACATCGTTACAAGCTTCGAATGACAAGTTAAGCTAATCTTAAAAATAGAATAGAACGTCGGCCAAGGCCAACCAAGTAAATGACGTTATTATTGACATGGTTATATTTGATGCTGACACGTGCCCCGTGGTTATGCACGCCATATATTTGATATGTGTGATTGTTTATGAATCGATATGACATGTATATGTTATAATATGTGAATGATATGAGAACTCTTACATCATGATATGTTTGAGTAGGATACGAGAATGATGCGATGAACGTAATGTAATGATATGGCTAAGATATTAATATAACGACACGGTTAGGTTATGTATAGAAAATGATATGGTTATAATAGATTGAAAAAACGATTTGTATAGGTTATGTATAGAAAATGATATGATTAAGATAGATTTATAAAACTATATGGTTAGGGTACGTTTGGAAAACAATATGACTAAGGTATGTCCATGAAATGATACGACTATGAGATGTATAAGGACAGTAAGATTATGACAAGATTAAAAATACGATAGGATTAGGATATGCATTATAGGGTAGGTTTTGTGGGATTCAAACTCTCGTCCAAATATAACATATTTGAACTTGGATGTAATAACGTGCTATATATAATGCACCCTATTAATTATTACATGGATGGTATATATTTAGATAAATAAGGTTAGAAAAGTAGTGAACCTGTTGTATAC
>NW_019272246.1:0-13301 GCF_002738345.1 Cucurbita maxima
CACTTGAACTAAAACTCTAGTGGAGTTTTATAACGTTGAGTGGAGAGAAAGACATAAATACAATAAACTAGGGCATCACATACTCATGCCTTTTCTCCCACTTGCCCTAGATTACCTAACTCGCAGTTCTAGACTCACTAGGTGCCCTTCATACACTTTAACCGTGAGGGGCTTTGTAAATGGATCAGCAATGTTGTGCTCTGAAGATATCTGTGTGACGATCACATCTCCTCGTTACACAATCTCTCTTATGAGATGATATTTGGGCTCAATATGTTTTCCTCGCTTATGGCTTCTTGGTTCTTTTGAATTTGCAAACCCTTTGCTCGTGATCCTGTTCAATGAACCCCTCTGGTTGAGCCATATAGATACTCTCTTCAAGATTGTCGTTTAGAAAGGATGTCTTAACATCCATTTTCCAAATTTCATAATCATAAAATGTGACAATAGAGTATTCTAATCGATTTTAGCATAGCAACAGGAGAGAAGGTTTCTTCATAGTTCACCCCCTCTCTTTGGGTATAACCCTTTGCTACTAGTCGAGCTTTAAAGGTCTGTACCTTACCGATTTGGTCTCGTTTCCTCTTATAGATCCACTTGCAACCAATAGGTTTTACCCTATCTGGTTGATCTACAAGTTCCCAGATTGAATTGAATTACATTGACTCCATTTCAAGATTCATGGCTTTAATCCACTGATCTCTATCTTCATCATTCATTGCTTGTTCATAGATCAATGGATCCTCAATGCCATCATCAGGTATGATGACTTGAGTTTCTGCCAAACCCAAGTAACGATCGGGTTGAGTTATAACCCTCCCACTACGTCGAGGCATTCTCAACTCTTGAGAAGGATGTGATTGACCAGAAGTGTCAGCTCCATCAACAACTCTTATTGAAGGACCAGCTTGATCAACAACTCTTGTTGTTGTATCAGTAGCTTCTTTAGAAATCTCACTTAATACTTGTTCGCTACGAGGTTGATGATTTCTTACGTGATCTTCCTCTAAGAATGTAGCATTTGTTGATACAAACACTCTATTTTCTTGAGGGTCATAAAACAAACCATCTTTCGTCTCTTTGGGGTATCCTACGAATAGACATAATTTTGAACGACGTCCTAATTTCTTGGAATTTTGCACCAACACATGTGCATCCCCAAATTCTGAAGTGACGTAAACTACCTTTACGCCCTTTTCATAACTCATAAGGTGTTTCTGAAACACTCTTAGTAGGAATCATGTTCAAAATGCATGTAGCAGTCTCCACTACATATCCCCAAAACGGATCGGGTAATTGAGCGAAACTCATCATAGATCGAACCATGTCTAACAAAGTTCTATTTCTCCTTTCTGATACACCATTTTCTTGAGGCATACCAGGGGCTGAGAGTTGTGACCTTATTCCATGTTCTATCATATAGTCCTAAAATCTTAAGTCCATGTACTCTCCTCCTCGATCTGATCGAAGTGTTTTAATAATTTTACCTAATAGATTCTCAACCTCAGTCTTATACTCTCTGAATTTTTCAAGAGCTTCGAGCTTGTAACGTATTAGATAAAGATAGTCATACCTTGAATAATCCTCAATAAATCTGATGAAATATTCATACCCTCCTCGTGCTTTGACATTCATTGGACCACAGAGATCTGTATGCACGAGTTCTAAGGTTTCTTTGGCTCTATAACCTTTTTCGAAAAACGATCGTTTAGTCATTTTACCCTCAAGACAAGACTCACATGGAGGTAAATAGTTGTCTTCTAACTTATTTGGAAGTCCATTTTTATCCAATCTATCAATCCTATTGAGATTAATGTGGCCTAGTCTTAAGTGCCAAAGATAGGTATTAGGAGAAATCTTTTGTCATTTATTTTGAGTCAGCTTTTTTAAACATCTCGGTATTTAAAATGGCTTTTATTTCGCTCGATTTTAACATATATAAGTTGTTTTCTAATTTTGCAGAACAAATATGAATACCTCTTTTGCAAATGAACAAGAGATAGATATTAGATTTATTTTCATTTCAGGAACAAAAAGTACATTATCTAATATAATGAATCTATCTCCAAAAAACAACTTTAAATTTCATACTGATTTTGCTGAGACAGCTTTTCCTATTCCAACCTTGAGTGTTATCTCACCGTCCGCAAGCATTCTCCAGAAGCTAGTTTCCTGGTAAAAAGAACAAATATGATTAGTCGCCCCTGAATCTAGTATCCAAGTTAAGTTTTTATACTCTACTGAACATATTTCTACAACGAATAAATCATATATACCTTGTTGTGTCTTTTCGGCTTTATTCTTTACAATGTATTTTGGGCAGTTTCTCTTCCAGTGCCCATTTTTGTTGCAATGAAAACATTTTTCTTTATCTGCTTTTTGAACCTTGTGTTTGCGGTTAGTAGGAATCTTATTTTTCCCATTACCCTTCTTCTTCATCAAAAACACTTTTAGAAGTTGAAGGTCCAGGCTTAGTTTCTTAGTACGATACACGTAGTAATTTTTTGGAGATAGCAACATTTGCTTCTCCTGTTTGTCCCTTGTTCGTTAAGAGGGATTGATAAGTCTGTAGCTCATTGAGAAGAGCAGTCAAGTTATATTCTATTTTTTTCATTACCACATTTGTGCAGAACTGACTTGACTCTTCTCATCAATGACAACTTCATTTTCTTCTGTCACATTGAAATTGACCATCATGTCTAGGACATGTTCTCTAACTGAGGTCGCTTCTTACATACGACAGTTGTAAATGTATTTTATGGCTTCATGTCTAAGGGAGAAGGATGGTTGTCCAAACATCTCTTTTAGAGATTCCATAACTCTTAGTATTTTAGACGGTTGGGTATACCTATTACTTCGTTATATTCCGACTAATTAAATATAGCTTAAGTCTAGGTTATTTTTCTAAAACTTATATCACTTAAGCATGCTCATAAAACTGGGCTAACTAAGCTCAAGTACTGGTCCGATCTCCAGGTAGTATGTGTTTTGTAAACCGTCAACGTAAGTACCTCCAGCCTTAGACAAGATCTTGCCAGGTGAGCTTTCTCGTAACTGCAATTTTGTAAGACATAGACCTATTTTAACTATTAAAATTGATCGTTCTCGGTTCTTAACCCTGAGTGAGCATGTACTTAACTTTATTATAGATTTTAACGTCTATCTCGTTTTATGACGTTGAAAATAACCTATAACATGCATCTAACATGCTTTATATAACAATTATATAATCATCCATTCCATGCAATAATATAACAATTTATATCTATCACTCATGGAACCCTAAACATGCATACACTATAAATTATAATAATTATAACATACTTGGAATGCATGAAACATGCTTAGCCTATGGTGAGATTTTAAATCTATATGACATACTTTGTGCATATACATTTTCTATTTAATTAAAACATACATTCATAATGCATAATTAATTAAACACGCTAAAGTGGATTGGTTTTGGCATTTTAAAACAAGCAATTAACTAAATTATTACATTAATAATTAAAAATAACTTGAACCGCTCCCGAGGATCAGGAATTGGGCGACCCAACCCTTCAAAACGTTGAACCAGACCCCAAAGGCAGAAAAACCACCCGAACTGCCTCTTCCATCTTCTTCTTTGGTTCAGCTTGCTATCTCTTCCATTTTCGATCAATTACAACCTAAAATGGACTCTAATGATTTCTTTGGTTCAGCTTGCTATCTCTTCCATTTTCGATCAATTACAACCTAAAATGGACTCTAATGATTTCATAAAAATTACAAACCTTTCTTCATTCATTAAAGCCCATACACATTAGTTACAATAATTGTATCAAACAAAAGCATAAAAAAATGCCAAAACCAAAACCATCCACTTTAGGAACCACAAAATTTCATTCAAGAAATGGTACCCACCATGATCAAATTAATGTAAATAAAGTGCCTAAAACTTGCTCTGATACCAATTGATGGTGTTAATATAACACATGCGAAAACAATTTGGATCTTAGGCACTTTTAGAACATCAATTATAGTAAATAACTAGCATGTTCATGAGTATTAAAACTTAATGAGTTTGAATACTAACCTTTTGTAGTTCAAATTCTTTTTTCCTCACGAACCGGTTTCGAGCCACCACTAGTGTCTTCTCCACTGTCCTCCGGTCTTAGAACGGGATTGTGGAATTCGGTGAGTGACTAAGCTTGGGAGGGATTTTGTATATATGAAGATAGTGTTTGTGAGAGGTTTTTCTCAAGGTTTTTCACCAAGAAGAAGACATTTCATGTTTTATGATCACTCTATTTATAGAGTCATGTTTGCATGTTCATGCAAATTTGAGATCACCAAATTTTGACACTAAAAATTTCACTCAAATATTTGGGATAACGTGGCAAGCATGCATACTTGAGTTAACCAAATTTATTGGATTTAGATTAATGATCGTAAAGTTCACTTTATTCAATAACAATCTTTAATAAATAAACAACAATAATAACTTTATTCAAAATAAAATATGTTTTTGTTTACACACTATGAGTTTTAGGACATAAAACTCAACAATTATAACTTACCATATATATCATAATTGATTTTTTATTATAGGATATTTGTCTTCTATTACAGTTCACATAGGTATGATGTTTTCCTTTTATTACAGGCTTTTTTCATTTATTGTTATAACCCTATCCTTTATAATTTATTTGATTATTTGAGACCTTCATTTAGGTGTGGTGGTTTCAGCCAATACATGAGAATATAAAACGTAGGGTAATGTGCTAATCAACAATGTGAAGTTAACAAGACAATAATAATAGGTTCTAAAGCACAAAAACATGTGGATAAATTTCAAATATTGAGGCGCATAAAAGATATGGACCAGCAACTAATATTGATAGATCCACTACAAGGCATTTGGTCTAGTGTATGATTCTCGCTTCGGGTGCGAGAGGTCCCGAGTTTGATTCTAAAAATGCCTCCAACAATTATATCAAATTGAAGCATGCAATATAATAAGATTTGAAATAGGTTTTTTAAACCTTGAATCAAGAAGTAATTCAAATTGATATTTGGAAAGAAAAAAAAAGCTATATTTAATTATAATTTACAAGTGTCTTTATAACATATTAATTGAAGAGAGCAAACAATAAGAATAAACAAACAAAGGAAATTTGTGTATGTATGATTCTCTTCAAATCTTGGAAACTATGAGGATTCCTCTCCTTTCTTGACATCAAGACTTACTTTTTTGGGACTTGGAACATAAACAGTAATCTACTCTTACTCCTACTCCCTTCTATGAGAATCAACATAGCATAATCATTCCATGAAGGCTGAGGTAGTCTTATAAAAGAAGATGAGGGTACCACTTTCTATTGCAGAATTTCTATGTGAATAGAGAATGAACCATATTCTTGGGAGATAAGATAGAGCCTTGAGCCTAACTTCAAAGGCATTACACAAATTGTTCTATGATATTTTTTCTAGGAACTCTTTGTTATGTTGTGCGCTGAAGGTTTAAGGAAAGGGACACAGATTCTCTATTGCACTGATCTCCCAATAGAAGTTTTACCTAGGTCATCTATCGTCACAATCCTTTTAAGGAAGATGCGCCAAAATAACCAGTGAACAATAACATTTAAAGAAGTTTCAGAGAGCAAGAAGAGGATTGTGATAGAAGTTTCCCTAGGTAAAACTTCTTTAAATGTCTTAGCCAATCATGACCTCATAATGAGGAGTCTCTTGGACAACAATAGCATATGGACAACAAATGTCTTAGCCAATTGTAACGGTTATGATTGCTCAAGTCGTGTCGCCCAAATAACCGATAAACAATAACATTGTCCAAATAACAACCTTGGACAACAAATTTTTTACAAGAATGGCTGAGACATGCAACATGCAACCACAGGCAACACGCCTTGGGCAATCATGACTGTGACATCTGCCCCCACACAGTTTATTGGATAAGGCTGACTTTAGGTCTCTGGATGCGCTTCTAGCTGATCTCATAATGAGGAGTCTCTTCCAACCTACTAGGTGCTGTTGAAAAGTACTTCTCGGTTTGTTGAGTCTTCATGTCTTCTCTGTTCGTGTCTTTCCTACTTTCTTCGCTTAAAACTTTTTCTTAATTGTATGACGTCATATCACCTGCTTCTGCTTGATGTCTTCTTAGTCGAAATAATAACGTTTCAAGTTACTAACGTGGACAACAAGGTTAGTCCGCATCCATAAGAGCAATTAGATTCTATATGATGTCTTCATAATCTTACGGATAACTTTAACTAGTCCATAGTATTTTCACACCAGTCTTTGGTTTTGTTGCTTTGAACTCGAAGTTGATCTAACCTTAACTTATATGAACTCTTTATTTTTCTTGAAATTATTGTGGTTGACGCTTCCGACTGACCCTTCTCTACATCCGTCTAGATGATATTTATGTGTGAACATGTGTTGCTTCAATGGTTTGTTTTTGTCTCCCTTCTTTAGTATCTGACCTTGTTTTTGTCTCTCTTGGTGGGGATAAATCCATTATCTGACCTTGTTTTGCGTCGTGGTGTTAATGTAGTGGCAACAAGGTTTCTATTGAGATTGGCGCACTCGAGCTCCCCTTTTCAATTACAACAATAGCAGAAAGCGTAGATTCATCATGGCTATGATTATTTTTCAACTGTTGTATCGACATCATTTTCAACCCTCTTGGTTGATGGATGTTTTTCTGAATGATCGTCGGGTTAGACTCCGTTACTGCTAGACATTTTGCTAGGGGCATGTAAATGACTTTGTGTTTCAGCAGGACGTTCATTCCTGACACGACGTCGAAGTCATCCATTTCAACTATCACTAAACAATTTTCCTAGTCCAAGGCTCTAGCTTGATTAGAGTTCTCATTGTGACTCTTAAGACAGACAAAGCTTCCAATTTGACGGCGTTCATCTTTCCTGTATCTTGATGCCAAAGGATGTTAAAATATTTTGCATCGGTCTCCATCATGTTGTGGGTGGCTCTAGAGTTGACAATGGTGTTCCTTACTACTTTGTGCTTTATCCAGACCTCGACATGCATAATATATATATATTCATTTAACTATAAGACATATGGTCCATGGTAAATTGTAAGTCTTATACTCATTAATATTATAATGGCTACTACCTAAATTATAACCTAAAGTTGATAATTGATGTTCAATTAGCCAACCTTAAATTTGTAATCATTGTGAAGTGATTGAAATTAGAATGGAAGTAGTTTAAACTCCTAGTACCTTAAATGAAGTTGGTCTCTTCTAATAAAACACGAATTTCTCTTTAATATCATTAATACAATTATGCTTCATATTGAACCTACCAAACATGAAACTAAAACTACGTTCAATTTAACTCCATTTTATTGTCATCTTGAATGACGTGCAGGATATATTCTTGGTTTACCTTGATATTTCATATTAGTTAAGTTTTTTGCAAAATCACAATTTGACAATAACAAAGATGAACTTGAGTCTGTTTATTATTTTAAAGAAAATTTCTTTCTCCATCTTATTCCTAATAACTCTTCAACTAAATTCATATTATGCTAAGAAACAAATTTTTTACTCGCAAGAAGTAAAATATGCAACTTTAACTAAAATTTCATCGAAACAAATTTTATTGTCATACAACATAGATGACAATTATAGCCTTCAAACAAAAACTAGAGTAGTTGTGGTGAATGGGATAGAAACTCTAGTGTTCATCCATAATATACAACCACTACCTAAATTATTTCCTATAACTTTCAAAACATAAGTTGTAGTTGAAAATTACATAAAACAATCCCCAAAATCCAAGAACTCGTGTCCAATTAGTCAATCCTAAAGATAGCAACTAACATAGAGTAATTGAAAATTTAAAGTTCCAGTTACTTAACTAAATTTCATCTCGTCTTTAATAAAACATGAGTTGCACTTAAGTTCATGAAATATTTGACTCCAACTCTTAGTACTATTAATGCAATTATATTTCATATGAGTTTGTCATAAATCAAACTATGTTACATTCAATACAACTTCATTTTCTTGTCATAGGAAGCAAAATAGAAGAATTAAATCAAACAAACTGATGAACTGAGCCGAATAAATCCAACCCAACCCAAACGGATTAGTTTGATTCATTTGTTGGGTTGTAGTTTATTTGAACACTTGCATACTAGACCATCAACTTTTTGTTTTATAGTCCAACAACCGCTCAAGAAAATAGATTTCAAACTTGAGAGAAAAAAATATACTGAGGAGTTAAAAATGTTGCAATTTTTTAGAAAGGGCATTTGGTCTAGTGGTATGATTCTCGCATAGGGTGCGAGAGGTCCCGAGTTCAATTCTCAAAAGAATGAGCCTCAAAGAAAACAATTCAAACACCATAGTGTATATTCTTCCATCTTAAAACTATGATGATGCTCTTTTTTAATATCATTTTATCTTTTCCACTTTCAATAGGCATGCCTACCCAAATCCTAACTTTCGATATTTGCTTTACTTGTGTATTCCACGATATGTGTCTCAAATGGAACTATCAAACTAAAACTTACATTATTTTCTTCTCAATACAGTAATTGTCGCAAACCCTATGTAAATAATTTAACAGCGGTCTAGTCTAAAAGATATAATAATAATGATTATTTCTCATGGATTTCATTAACAAAGAAAATAAATGAAATAATGATGATACATTCCATAAAAAACATAATATATAGTCCATACTAAGGGCATTTGGTCTAGTGGTATGATTATTGCTTTGGGTGCAAGAGGTTGTCCAAAAGAAAAAAAGCACTAAAATAATTAATTATCAGGTTTATGAAAAAGAAATTGTCATTCTTTTGTCTTTTAAAATCCATACTAAGGGCATTTGGTCTAGTGGTATGATTCTTGCTTTGGGTGCAAGAGGTCTCGAGTTCGATTCTCGGAATGCCCCTCCAAAAGAAAAAAAGTACTAAAATAATTATCGTTTCAGGTGTGAGAGGTCTCAAGTATATCGTTTCAACTATAATAAAGGCATTTGGTCTAGTGTTAGTCAGCTATTTGAATAGCCTGAAGTCATCATAGCCAGATCCTTTCCTGAACCAACCGGGCACAAAACGCCGAGGTAGAAAGTCGAAAGCGAGCTCTTTTCGCGTATACGTAATTGCAAGTATGAGTGCTAGGTAAGAGAGAATGTCGAATGAGAAAGACATTCAATTACGGCAACATTCGCAACTACCAAAGTGCACTAAACCTAATAGAGATCTTCGACATTAAATTACGGCAACATTCGCAACTACCAAAGTGTTCTCTCTCAGTCACCCGGAGACGAAAGTAAGATCAGATCTGAAGTTTACGAATCGAAGAGAAAATGGATCTGAGTTATACACGCTTTCAGTTTCAAAAGCTTCGCTTGGCTACGGTACTTTATTCAGGATGTACAACAATATAGTCATCTCTTAGCCGTGTATAGAGAATTCCTTGATCTTTTCTTTGGCGGATAACACAAATGAAATCGATTCTCTGACCGCCCATCTTATGAGTCCATTCTTGTCTTGTTGGTTTGTTGTACTATTCTATACCTCTCTCGATTGATCGAAAGACGTTCGACAGCTGGGAGGGCCTATCGTGAGGGAACTTTCCTTTTCATGGTAGGCAAATTTAAAGAGGGAGATGCGTATGTCCACGGTGATCAAGGTAGAGCGACTCCTTCTTTAAAAGAGGTTGGTTTTATCGAAACTGTTAAATCCGCTTTCATTAAAGAAAAAATAGAAGCCCTTGGTTTGGCAGATGTCAATTCGTATGGCAATGTGGACTCGACTCAGGATGAGAATTCCGCTTTTCATACTGCTGCTATGAGCTGAAAGAGCTGGTAAGCTATCTCACTAAACGAAAAGAAAAAGCACATACGGGTTGACCTCGTTACAAGTGGCGGGGGCTAGCCAAAGAAGGTCAGTCGAACTAGGTTAGGACCCTTGATCTGGTTCAGCTAGGTTCTTCCATGCGAAAATGTATGTGTATCCGTATCTTCTTTTTGTTTATACGTTTGGAGAAAACTGCTAAGCCCGCCTTTCTTACCAAGTGTGATTCAATCTTTCAGCTCAAACTTTCCTCTCGTCCGACGGAAAAGGTAGGATTACGACTACCTTTTCCTTTTCTTGCCGGAGCCAAGGGATCAATCAGTTTCTACCAAAAAGTTCGCTATCTATTAGTTGTCGTAATCGAATGTATTTCTCATTTCATGTTAGCTCCTCCAAGAGCTTCCAGGTCCGTAGTAGACGAAACCTTGGACTTCTATTGAACTTATAGCATTGCCTGTTGAGCTCGCCGTTGAGGGTTGGCCTTACAGGAGATCGAGCAGCCTTTCTTTCCTTGCCTGGTATGCTTTCCTGCTTATCGTGTAACTAGCGAACTAGCCAAACTAAGAGGGAGAGGGATCATGTCAATCAATTTTTATGTGCATTTTGTCCGTCCTGTACTTGCCTGCTTAGCTTTCTTAGCCAACATCTTCGGTTTCCCCCAAACCAAGAGGTTCGCTTATCCATACCCAACAGTCACACTTTCAGCTGAAAGACTTATTTTTTTTTCATAAAGTCGGTTCATAGATCAAGAAAGAATGAAGCTGCTTACAGGGACGGTTACGCGATACATCTTTTCATACTCACCTTTTCTTTAACCCTGCTAGCAACCGAACCATTCTCGTTTGTTTCTTTAAGGGGTCTCCCCATTGTAGATTACTCGGATTGGTTCTCGCATCCCTGTGCCAAAAAGTATGGGCGAGTTTGGTTTGAGCGTTCATCGATTGGGTGGATCCATATGCTCCGGAGNNNNCGAGTTTGGTTTGAGCGTTCATCGATTGGGTGGATCCATATGCTCCGGAGGGGTGAGACGAGGTGTAGCACATCTGTTTTGGGTATGTTGTCCGCTAAAGGTTTTAGGAAATGGGTACAAATTTTCTACATTGGTCATCTGTGGTCACAATCCTTTCAAGGAAGATGCTCCCAAATAATCGGTGAACAATAGCCTATAAAAAAGTTTCAGAGAGCAAGAAGAGATAGAACAGAGAATAGGAGTGAGTCGTGCAAAGAAGAAGGAACTAGTAGGTTTAATTTGGGTTCGTTTGAACTAAAACACGAACCAAAATTTGTCAAACGAACCCAAATTTAAGACTCTCTAGCCCAAAGTCCATATGTGTAAAAAAAAAAAAACCTTCCGTGGCCCAACCCTTATTCGCAGTCCACATCCAACCATTTCTTTTTCAACCTACACATATGCTCCATGCCAAACTCACGTAACTAGTCAGAAGATGCGGCCCACAATTGAAAGAAAGACAAGTGTAACAATCGCACTCTTGCAGTAGTGAGATAATAATTATGTGACATTTGTTCTAATCCAGTGAACAAGTCAACCATGCAAAATTCAGACTGAACGAAAAATAGCAATGTATGCTTAAATCACGTTTAGAAGAAATATTTTAGAAAACGTGAGCGAGGAAAGACGTCAAAAACAATTTCAAATAGAGCAATGTTATAAGCTAAAAGTGAATAAACAACAACTGGTCACGTTCTCCTATAGTACATTTTGGGATATTTTAGTTCTGATGAGTGTATATATGATTTTGAGGACTAATCATACATATCGTAGGATTAATCTGATTGACGCTGTCCATAAACATGACGTTCAACATCATCAAAGAGAAGACGACATCGGGCCTATTGAAGGTGTTGTCAAATATGTACGAAAATACGTCGGCTATGAACAAGGTGTATTTGATGCAGAGGTTGTTCAATCTACAAATGTCGATATGTTGCAAATCATATAAATTAGTTCAACATAATTGTAAGTCAATTGAGTTGGGTGGAAATTATGTTAAAAAATGAAATTAAAGCATTGATTTTTGTGTCATCTTTACTCGAGTCGTGGTATACTGTTGTTGCTGCAATCAACAGTTCACGAGGATCTAATAAATTGAAATTTAATGAAATTCAAGATATCAGCGAAAGCCCAAACGAGAAATTGGAGATTCATCAGACAATGCTCTCATTGTTGATCGAAGGGGAAGAAGTAAATCAAAGAGCCCAAACAAACATGGGCGATCAAAATTAAGAAACCGTGAAAAATCTCCAAACAAACAAAACGAAAAGAGTTGAAATTGTGGAGAAAAATAACACTTTCGAACAGATTGTACAAAATAGAAGAAAAGAAAAATCACAAATTTGAAGATAACAATAATTTCATATGTTCAACAGAAGATACTGAGAATACTTTAATCCTTGGCGTGAATAGCCCAATTGAATTTTGGATTTTAGATTCAGTTGCATCGTTTCATTCGTCTCCAAGTAAGGAATTTTTTAAAAGTTTAAAACAAAGAAATGTTAGGAAGGTGTATATTGCCGACAACAAAACGTTGGAGATTGTTGGAGATTGAAGGGAAGAGAGATGTCTACATATAAACTCTAACAGAAAATGAGCGAGTGGACATTATAGAATGTCATAAATATTTCTGATCTCAAGAAGAATCTGGTCTCTATTGGTCAGTTGGATAGCACAGGTTATGCAGCCGAGTTTGGAAAGAGTTTGGGAAAGATTGTGAAGGGTGTCATGGTGGAAACATGACCTAAAATATGGAACCCTATACACCAACTAGAGTGTATAAACAAGGTTGTTGTTGCTAAGAGTGTTTCCAATTCAAGTAACAGCAACAACAACCAAGTTTTTACACCCTACAGCAGTGTCAATAGACTTGTACATATGAGCATCAAAGAAATGAAGATGATGGGTGCAAATGAAGTTTTAGAAGGCCTAAAATCTATTGATATGGGTGTTTGTGAGAGCTGCGTTATGGAAAAATATAAACGAGTTAGCTTCACAAAAGCTGCTAGAGAATCAAAGAAAGTGCGATTGGAAATGGTTCATACAGACGTTTGGGGACCATCTCTAGTTTCTTCATTTATAGTACCAAAATTTCATGGATTAGATGTCTCGCACTGTGCAACGAAAACTCTCTGTTTTCCTAAGGCTAGTTATATATCTCATGAACACTCTTTTCCTCCTCACGATATCTAGACACTATAACGTTGATCCAGTATTGTCTTATATAGTTAACGTTCACTCTTTAACGTCCAAGGACATTTTATAACTACCACGAAAATCAAAACATACAATAAATTTATACAAGTTTTACAACATATCATATGCTACAAAATAGGGTTAGACTGCTTACTTTGTCGCGGAGAGACGTGTCATTGAGCTGAGTCAAAGAGATATACGACTCTTTATCCTAAGAAAAAATTTATATAATTTAAAATCCGGCTGCTCTGATACCAAT
>NW_019272246.1:16267-21879 GCF_002738345.1 Cucurbita maxima
CTTATTTATGACATAATATGCAGATATACTTTTTCATTTTCACAATTATTGATGAAGGGGCATTTAAGGTGTTCATTTCCCATGTGGAAAGTATGGGGATCATTACCTTGCATCTTCAATTGAATCGATTACTAAATATATTATTTCTTTTCCATTTTTTCTTATATTTTCAAGTTTTTCTTATTCAGGACATAATGAGCTCGGATAGTTTTTCATTTTCACTATTACAGATGACGAGATGCTTATCTTATTCAGGACATAATGAGCTCGGATAGTTTTTCATTTTCACTATTACAGATGACGAGATGCTTAGGACTTTATGATATAAAAATTGTGGGGGTATAGCTTAGATGGTAGAGCACTTGCTTTGCATGCAAGAGATATGGGGATCGATACCTTGCATTTCTAGATTTTCTTCATTTTCACTATTATTCACGACGAATCATTTATGTTTTTGTGACGTAAAAACTGTGAAGATGTAGCTTAGACGGTAGAGCGCTCGCTTTGCATGCGAGTTGTACGGAGATTGATACCCTCCTTATTCATGACCTTGTTGTGTAGCAATATTTCTTCATTTTCAATATTATTGATGACGAAAAATTTAGGGTTTTGTGATGCAAAAATTTTGGGGATGTAGCTCAGATGGTATCGCTTAGCATGCGAGAGGTACGGGGATCGATACCACCCCGCATCTCCAAATACTTCTATAAAGTGAACTTCTTCACTTCTTCACAATTGCAATATCTGACCAATTTTTCCCATGGTCATTTATAGCTTCTATCACAATAATATAAAATTTGGGAACAAATATCACAATAATATAATCTCCAAATACTTCTATAAAGAAAACTTCTTCACAATTGCAATATGTGACCATTATATAAAATTTGGGAACAAATATCACAATAATATAATCTCCAAATACTTCTATAAAGAGAACTTCTTCACAATTGCAATATCTGACCAATGAATATAATAGTCATTTATAGCTTCTATCACAATAAAATAAAATTTGGGAACAAATATCACAATAATATAAAATTATGAGACTGAAAAGACCGTAGCCTATATGAGACTGAAAAGACCGTTCACCACACGCTTGTAAAATAAATTATATCTACCACCTCTGAAATTTTCCCATCGTTGACACCCTTAATTGGAACTAGATTTTAAGGCAAATCTTCTCCACAACTCACTTTGGAACACTTTTATAGATAGTTTCAACAAACTTACTTTGCTCATGAATACTTTGGAGTTCGATATTTATAGTTGTGGAGAACGCTATTTAAATTGATATGATCGAATCTTACAACAAAGTCTAATTGAGCCTCCCTCTTTTAGGAGATAGCTTCGAATCAAATTCTTTAGTTTGGACAATGATTGCATTGTTTTAGTCAAACAACCGAGACTAGTGTATTAACAAAAGTATAAATATTTTGTACGTGTATTTTCTTACATGTTAACAATTGTATACAAATAATAACTAAATTTATGAGTAGAAGTTTGGATGGAGTTTTATTAAATAGGTAATCTTAAATTATATCTAAAAATATATAAGGTTTTTTTTTTTATATACATTTACTAGAACAAAACAATGATTCAAGAAGATGTCATTCATGTCATGTTTTAATTTTTATTCTTTCTTATTTCTCAAAGATTAAAAAAAAAAAAAAAAGTTATCCTCTCTCGCATATGGTTCGTTATTTAATTATTTTCTCTTGAGTGAATTTTAAGTGAAACACATTCTCTACCCAAATAATTGCAAGATGCAAGCTTCACACTAAGAGGAATCAAAGTCTCAAGTATCAACGTCCTCAAGTGTCAATTTTTATTCTTCATCTCAACATAAATTAAACATATTTTCGTGAAAATATCTATTTATAAAAGCAAAATATCTCAGAGTCACAAAAATAAAAATGAGATATAGATACGAGACATAAATATAATACCAAATAGATATGGTAACATGTCATTTGTAAAAAACTAGGACACCGATGTGATAACGATACATTAATTAAAAAGAATTATTTCAAATTATTTATCAATTTTATATTAGAAATAAATTCATATAAATAAGTTTATATGTTTGCATACTTAAAAAAAAGCATAAGGTACGTTTCACTCTCAAAATATATTCAAACTCAAGGGTATGATACGAAATGCTGGATTATAAATTTGTAATGCATCCATTATATTAACAAGTGTTCAGTACATGCCCATAACGTGTCAGATTAGTGAAACTAAGTTATTCTCATGCTTTCTTTACACCTATTTAAAGTAGTTTGAAAACTAGCACGTCTAATATTATAATTGACTAACTACAACTTTAATTTTGTCCTTGAAATAAAATCCTTAATTTAGTACATGGTTGCAAAGATGGACATGAGAATGAGTTATTCTCATATGGAAAGAGATTTAACAATAAGTTATATCTCATATCTTCTCTTAACCAATTATTTAGTTTTATTTAGTATGTTTCAGAAAGATACGTCCATCAATAGCAAAAAAAAATAAAAATAAATAAATAGAATAGATTAAATTAGCCAAAAGTAATGGCTAACATAATTAAAAAAAAAAACATAAAGGAAGAATTGATTAAATTGGCTAATTGCTAAAATAATTAAAAAAAAAATGTAACAAAAACACAGAAGGAAGACTTTACTAGTGCAATATTCCCATGAAATCTAACACTAGAGCATCATAAAATTTAGAGAAATGATTGAAATGGTGAATGGGTCCTTGACGATAGTCGACCGCTATACTTTGGTTTAGGATGTAAGTGATGATTATCGGAAATATGAGTTGTGTCAATACCACACCGTTATCAAGAGAAAGTAAAGTAGAGTATAATAGATCAAGCGATCCATTGGTTGAGAGTATTGTAAGAGGCACACAAGTAAGAATGTTGGATATAACTACTCTTTCACATCAGAGGGATGAGTCTCATAGATCCATCTACAATATCAAAGAAACTTCGGGTGGTAGTGATTGCTTGCATTGATGTCTCCGTGGTATCCCAGAAATATGTAACATGATTTTTCTTGCTCAAATATTGCTTATTAAAACTTCACTTTTGAGTAATCGAGGAAGGCTACTTAATTTGCAGCCTCTAGTGAAGATGATCACTCTGAGGTGGGTTTGTTAGTGAAGATGCAATTATATAATCACGGTTTTATATCAATGGTTCCATTTATATCTATAAATGAAATTTGTGGTGTATTTTTAGAAATTCAACAATAATCATATGTTATTTGGTTACAATTCTAAAGAAATTCAACTTTTGTCCTTTTGTGAATGCTCAAAGCTACTTGCAAAGTATTGTCGATTATGATCCATAATACTCACCGGCTCGAAATTGAGGTTTGTTCATGTTTGAAATTGTGACAAACCAGAAGACAAGATGCATATTAATATTGTTTGTGATTGTAGTTGTGAATTTTTCATCTTTGAATACATATTTTGGTTGGTTCATGAATTTTTCCATCTTTTAAAAATATTATTTTTTTAGTTCGAGCCTAATTTCATAATAGGCGATTGAATCACAACATTGCAATATTTTAAGTTACTTTTAAGATTAAAGGTCGATGAATAAACTAATTACTACAAGTTCTTTTTATGCATCTTATTTTGATCTAGCACATAAAGTAATTACTGAGTTTGACAAAATTGAAATAAAATCAAATAAATCTCCACAGAACACCAAGTCAATTTGAGCATTACAAACTTTATGAAATTAAAATAATAAATAAAGTTTTCTAACCACTCATGAAATGATGCTTGCAACTTCATCCGCTACTTAAACCGTGCAAATATTTACTTATGAAATGACGGTTGAACCTAGCCTATCCAATTTTGTAAATGAAGTATGAATGCTTGTTGAATCTTCTTGGCCTTGGGTTGTGTAATAGGTCCAGTTGGAACACCGTGATTCTTATCATTATCCCCCTCTTCAAAAGAATTCGTCCTCGAATCAGAAAAATCATCACCTACATCAAAAGAACTCAACTCAGTAACATTGAAAGTAGAATGTACACCGTGATTCTTATCATCATCCCCCTCTTCAGGATTCGTCCTCAAATCAGAAAAATCATCACCTACATCAAAGGGACTCAACTTAGCAACTTTGAAAGTAGAATGTATTGACAATTGTATAGGAAGATCAATTTTATTGTTCCATGCAATAAAATGAGTCATTTTACTAAATGTCTTACCGAGCATTTATAGTCAAATAAAGAATTAGGAATCCAAGCTATCTTTAGATCTACAGACACCACTCCAAATTGAATTGAGCTATTTATGCTTAACATTAAAATGAAAATTCATCACTAAAATTATTTACACTAATTCATTGAAATTTTAAAAAGAAAACATCTCTAAATTTAGATAAGATAGTAAGTTATACTACTTAGAATCAGGTGTGGTGAAGGTCGAATGAACACGTGACCTTCAAATCTTCAATATTACTCTCTCACAACTAAGCTATCCCCTATAACATTGAAAATGAAAATTCATAAATTTTAAAAAGAAATAATCACTAATTTTTGATTGAATATTCAGGTTATGCAAGTTAGTCACCTTGAATTAGGTGTCGTGAACGTGGATCAAACACGTGACTTTTAGATCTTCACTAATGCTCTCCAAACTGAGTTAACCCGCTAACATTAAAAATAAAAATTCATCGATAAAGATATTTTCACTACTTCATTGAGATTTTAAAAAGAAATAATCACTAATTTTAGATTGAATTGAATAGTCAAGTCATGCAACTTAGTCAACTTGAACCTGGATCAAACCCGTGACCCCTTGAGATCTTTAGTGACTCTCTCCCAACTAAGCTATCCCCTGTAACATTGAAAATGAAAATGTCGGAAATTTTAAAAAGAAATAATCACTAATTTTAGATTGAATAGTCATGAGTCAAGTTATGTGACTTGAATCAGGTGCGGTGAACGTGGGTCGAAGAACACGTGACCTTCGGATTTTCAATCTGACGCTCTCAAAACTAAGTTATCCTCATTAATATTTGGAAAAAAAATCATAAATAAAGGTATTTCCGCTAATTCATTATATTTTAAAAAGAAATAATCACTAATTTTAGTTTGAATAAAGTTATGCAACTTAATGGACTTATGTAACGTAAACCAAGTGCCGTGAACGTGGATTAAACATGTAACCTTTAGATATTCAATCCCAACTGAGTTATCCCCACAATCATTAAAAATCAAAATTCATGTGTAAGGGTATTTTTGCTATTTCATTATTCATTGAAATTTTAAAAATAAATAATAACTAATTTTTTATTGAATAGTTAGCTTATGCAAATGGAAACAGGTGCGGTGAACGTGAAGATTAAACACGTGAACTTTAAATCTTCAATCTAACGCTCTCTGAACTGAGCTATCCACACTAACATTAAAAATAAAAATTCATCGTAAAGGTATTTTCGCTAATTCATTTTAATTTTAAATAGAAATAATCACTCATTTTTAATAAGATATTCAAGTTATCCAACTTGTATAAGGTGCGGTGAACTAGAACACGTTAGGTATTTTTGATAATTCATTGAGATTTCAGAAAGGAATAATGACTAATTTTAGATTGAATAGTCGGGT
>NW_019272246.1:26956-29240 GCF_002738345.1 Cucurbita maxima
GTAGGAGTGAATTCCATCTTGCACCCTACGTCCCCAACCATTTACCCTCTTACCCCTTAAATGGGAGGCCTATTGAGTTGGAAAACTTGAGCCACTCTCACCCATGCAAATCTAAGGATAATTCTGAATAAACAGAAGTTCATGGTTAGCTCAGAATTAAGATCGAGTTACCTAGGTCATCGAATGAAAAGAAAATTAGTCTCAACAGTAAACGACATTATAAAGTGAGAGTGATTTTCTTCATGGTCTGATCTTATGCAATACTCATTACATAGGACACCCTCATTCACTTGTCTGCACATGTACAATTTAGTGATCAAATTGTTTATATCATATACAAAAGTGGGTCGCATCCATAGTGTCTCTAGAATAAGGTACTCAGTCTTATCCTTATATTATAGATCATTTTGACTATATAATTGAACTTGATCCACTCTTATGTCTCTACATATAGTTCAAGTAATCATACTATAGCCCGAGTATTCTTAGTTCATTGGATTTAGATTAATGATCGTAAAGTTCACTTTATTCAATAACAATCTTTACTGAATAAACAACAATTATAACTTGATTGAAAATAGAATATGTTTTTGTTTACAAACATGAGTTTTAGGACATAAAACCCAACAAACTCCCACTTGGACTAAAACTCTAGTGGGGTTTTATAATGTTGAGTAGAGAGAAAGACATAAATACAATAAACTAGGGCATCACATACTCATGCCTTTTCTCCCACTTACCCTAGATTACATAACTCGTAGCCCTAGACTCACCGGTGCCCTTCATACACTTTAGCCGTGAGGGGCTCTGAAAATGGATCAGCAATGTTGTGCTCTGAAGCTATCTGTGTGACGATCACATCTCCTCGTTGCACAATCTCCCTTATGAGATGATATTTGCGCTCAATATGTTTTCCTCGCTTATGAATTCTTGGTTCTTTTGAATTTGAACTGCTCCACTGTTATCACAATAAAGATTGACGGGAAGATGCATATTTGGAACTACTTCCAAATCAGTTAAGAACTTCCTAAGCCATACAGATTCTTTCGCTGCTTCACAAGCAACTGAATGTGTTAATATAACACATGCGTTAGCAATTTGGATCTTAGGCACTTTTAGAACATCAATTATAGTAAATAACTAGCATGTTCATAAGTATTAAAACTTAATGAGTTTGAATACTAACCTTTTGTAGTTCAAATTTATTTTTCCTAACGAACCGGTTGTGAATCACCACTAGTGTCTTCTCCACTATCCTCCGGCCTTAGAACAAGATTGTGGAATCCGGTGAGTGACTTATACTTGGGAAATATTTTGTATATATGAAGAGAGTGTTTGTGATAGGTTTTTCTCAAGGTTTTTCACCAACAAGAACCACCTTCCATGTACCATGATCACTCTATTTATACAGTCATGTTTGCATGTTCATGCAAATTTGAGATCACCAAATTTTGACACTCAAAATTCCACTCAAATTTGTGGGATTTATTTGGAAAACATTCAAGTTTGGTTCAACCAAATTTTGACACCTCAAAACTCCACTAACATGGATTTTTCCATAAAATGAAGTCATCATTTTGACTTTCTTCATTTTGATTCAACAATAAATTTGAATTATTAATTTCAAATTAAAGTAATATTAAATGATTAATTAAACTATTTAATTAATATTTAATATTAATTCAAATGTCAATCCCAATTTAATTCCGACATATATTTGATTAAGATATTTAAATCTTATTTCAATATCTCAGATTCTCTCTTTTTGTTTAATTCGTAAATAAAACAAAAATGCGGTTAACCCATGACATTATGTATAAATCTAGGTTCATCAATAATCCATGTAATAAGTACCTAGAATTATGTGAATAACATGCTAAATAATTGGCTAGGATCCATACCCATAAGTAACCATTATCTGCCATTACGATGTGTAAAAAAAGGCCTCTATTCCTCTTTAGGTAGGATGTCCTGCAATATGTATCATGAGCTGGATGTTATGATAGGCCTACATTTCCCATCAGCTAAACGAGATGTCCTGCACCACGATTTACCAGTAGGATTACATGATTATGACGACACTACTCATGTGTTCATGGGGAGAAAATTGAAGGTTATTTTAGGGGAAGGTTTTCAGGATCAGTATATGATACATGACACGATGACCTCTTAGTTCTAAGATCCTAAAAACATAACAAGAAGTTAATATCCTAGCTTAAGGTCGCGTTAAAAACCTACTAGTAGGCTACTTACTAAGTTTTACTCACTCCATGTTTATCATTCT
>NW_019272246.1:29432-29883 GCF_002738345.1 Cucurbita maxima
AAAAAGGCCTCTATTCCTCTTTAGGTAGGATGTCCTGCAATATGTATCATGAGCTGGATGTTATGATAGGCCTACATTTCCCATCAGCTAAACGAGATGTCCTGCACCACGATTTACCAGTAGGATTACATGATTATGACGACACTACTCATGTGTTCATGGGGAGAAAATTGAAGGTTATTTTAGGGGAAGGTTTTCAGGATCAGTATATGATACATGACACGATGACCTCTTAGTTCTAAGATCCTAAAAACATAACAAGAAGTTAATATCCTAGCTTAAGGTCGCGTTAAAAACCTACTAGTAGGCTACTTACTAAGTTTTACTCACTCCATGTTTATCATTCTATTTTTCAAGTAACTAAGAGTTGGCCGTGGATGAGAGCAGACTTTGGAGTGTGGGCCATGGACTAACCTCTGTTTTTAAAATAGTATTTTTTGTTCTTCTTTTG
>NW_019272246.1:33125-33851 GCF_002738345.1 Cucurbita maxima
TAGTTAGAACCTTATTTTAGAATGTTAAGGGCATTAGTTTTGAAAGTTCATGAATATTTTTGGTACTAGTGGTTTTGTCATATAAGAATGGAACTTATATTAATATTCATACTAGAAAATTACTTTTTTATGTTTAAGTCACGATCCATTTCTGGTGGGTTCTCGAAGCACGGATTTCAAGTTAAAAGAGGTTGAACACAAAGTAAAATGTTTTCTCGAAATAAAAAAAGAATTAAAATATAAATGAACGTATATATTTACAATATATTCAAAATAGAGTTTATAGGCTCATAGTACAAAATATGGGAAAGGTTAAAAAAAATCATTTTAAAACATCAAAAATAGTTTTGGTGGGTGTTGTTGGTCTAGGGCAACTACTGTTAGTTACATGAAAAAATGGAAAAGATGGAGTGAGTACAAGGCTCATAAATAGCCTAATTGTAAGCTTGGAATAAGGTTTGGAATCGATAATTATTCTTATTTCAGTAGCCTAATTGTAAGTTTTTAACCATGTTCATATGGGTGCTTGGTTACCACATTCTTTTCTTAATGATAGCTTGGTTCTTGTCCAAGAATAGTGGGTTCTATGTTGTGGTGGACTTTGGAATAAGGTTTGGAATTTGGAATCAGGTTTGAAATCGGTAATTATTCTTATTTCTTTTCCTTTAGACACTTGGTGGTCGGGAGCAAATCGAACAAATTGTCTGTCCAACCAAATTTGAATTG
>NW_019272246.1:36024-42027 GCF_002738345.1 Cucurbita maxima
TATAAAAAACTAGTCATGCACCAAAAAATCATGGGAAGACCATTGATGGAATTGAAGCAATCGACGCTCCCCTGGATGGGTTTCCAATCAAAGACCTAATGTTTGATGTTGACTCTTTTGAAGAAAAGGGCCACACGATCGAAGAACAAGAAACGTGGCAGTATCTCTGAGAACTCTATCACACACAAAAAAAATTGTGTCGAAGAGTTAGACATTACACAGAAGATATGGCTTTCATCGAGGATTCCCGAGTTTGATTCTCGACAATGAAATTTTATTTTCTTATTTCTTTTATTTTATAGTTTCATGTTTAAACTTTACCTAGGTTTGAGAAGCATTATAATGGATGAGTTCAATAGTATCTTAAATTCAAAAGACTCTTATGAACTTGGTTTGAGAGTCACTATAATGATAAGTTCAATAGTATCTTAGATGATATAAAAAATGGGTCATGCACCAAAAACTCATGGGAAGACCATTGATGGAATCGATGCAATCGACGCTCCCTTGGATGGGTTTCCAATTAAAGACCTAATGTTTGATGTTGACTCTTTTGAAGAAAAAGTCACACGATCGAACACCTCGAAATGTCGCGATAGCTCAAAGAACTCTACCATACAACCTGAGAGTTGAGGGATACAGGAACTTTCTCATACGACCTGAGAGTTACGTTAGCCGCAATGCATCTCATGGACGATGCAAAACTATGATAGTGCTCGAAGGTGAATGGTATAAAAAAGGGTCATGCACCATATAGCTCATGGGAAGATCCTTGATGGAATCGATGCAATCGACTCTCCCCTGGATGGGTTGCCAATCAAAGACCTAACATTTGATGTTGACTATTTTGAAGAAAGAGCCACACAATCGAACAACTCGAAACATCTCGGTAGCTCTGAGAACTCTAACACCGGGAAAGACGTGTCAAAGAGTTAGACATTAAGCAAAAGATCATGCTAAAACTCTTCAACGATCTGACAAAAGACTTCAGGACATTTACACCAAAACTCCATTGTCGTTTAGCGATTATGATATATGGCTTTCATCGAGCAGACGTGGGTTTGATTCTCGACAATGGAATATTATTTTCTTATTTCATTTTATTTTACAGTTTCTATCATAGATTAAAAAGACTTTTATGAACTTGGTACCTTTGTTAGAGTTATGTTATAGATATTTGGTTCGATGTTAATAACTGGGGTTGAGGTGATTCAAATGATTATTGCGATAATCTAGTCATTTTCGAGGTCTCTCTTGTTGAACGACATCATGGTTGAGATGAAATGTTAATAACTGGGGTTGAGGTGATTCAAATGGTTAATGCAATAATCCAGTCGTTTTCGAGGTCTCTCTTGTTGAACTACATCATGGTTGAGATGAGCACCCGAGTGAGTTTGACAAGTTGGGCTATAGAGAACCACCCCTCAAGCCAATTTCATGTGGGCTTAACAAACTTAAAATCCAAGAACACAACCCCTTAAATGGAAACTGGGATGCTAAGGAATTAAAAAGCTTTGTTTTTGACGTAGAACAATACTTGAAGGTTACTGAAACTTGCTCATAGGACCTAAGAGTTACGTTGGTCGCAATGCATCTCATGGACGATGCAAAACTATGGTAGCGCTCGAATGTGATTGGTAAAAAAAAGGGTCATGCACCATAAACTCATAGGAAGACTATTGATGGAATCGAAGCAATCGACGCTCCTCTGGATGGGTTGCCAATCAAAGACCCGATGTTTGATGTTGACCCTTTTGAAGAAAGAGCCACACGATCGAAGAGCTCAAAAAGTCTGGGTAACTCTGAGAATTCTATCACACACATGAAAGGACGTGTCGAAGAGTTAGACATTACCCAAAACATCATAGTAAAACTTTTTAGCAATTAGACAAAAGACTCCAAGACAAATACACTTAAAATTCATAATTGTCCAACGGTTTGGATATTTGGATTTCACATAGGAGATTCTGGTTTGATTCTCTGAAATGGAATATTATTTTCTTATTTCTTTTTATTTTATAGTTTCATCTTTTGTCACCAATTATATTTAAACTTTTCCTAAGTTTGAGAGGCACTTTAATGGTCAAGTTCAATAGTATCTTAGATTAAAAAACTTTTATGAACATTGTACCTATGTTAGTGTTTTGTTATAGATATTTGTTTCAATTTCAACAAGTGGGGTTGAGGTGATTCAAATGGTTAATGCGATAATCCATCTATTTTTGAGGTCTCCCTTGTTGAACGGCATCATGGTTGAGATGAGCACCCGAGTGAGTTTGACAAGGAGACCCGAATTTAAACTTTACCTACGTTTGAGAGGCACTATAATGGTCAAGTTCAATGGTATTTTAGATTAAAAAAACTTTTATGAACTTTGTACCTTTGTTAGTGTTACTTTGTACCTTTGTTTGTATTACTTTGTACCTTTGTTAGTGCTATGTTATAGACATTTGGTCAAGTTCAACAAGTGGGGTTGAGGTGATTCAAATGGTTAATGTTACTTTATTTGATTCAAATTGTTAATGTGATAATCCAGTTGAACAGTTACCAGTTATTTCCAAGGTCTCTCTTATTGAACGCCAACAAGGCTGAAATGATTGAGATGAGCACCCGATTGAGTTTGACAAAATTGAAATAAAATCAAATAAAATCACTCAAACAAATCAATAAAATTGAAAAAAAATTAGCCTTATGACACTTCCTTCAACTCGAAGGGGTGGTAAACCAAGGATTCCTTCGCCCAAGACCCATGATCCAACTCCCAACATGGAAATGATAAGCTATAGAATCATTCCAAGAACCTCAATGGATTCATTACAAACTCACATTACCAATCTCGACAACCGGACGTGTCGCTGGCGTTAGAAGAACGACTGCAACAGAGCAGTCATGGGGATAGAAGATCTCGTTCAAGGACGATAGACCAACCGTAATCTTCAGCCCAACAAGCCAAGCTTTTGTAGAAGCAAGAACCTTTAATTGAAGAAATTAACACCTTCTTATACAAAATTTGGATAAACCAAGAGATAAAGCTAGAATTAGATTATGAGATCCAAGAGTGAGAAGCAAGATTTGAAACCTTTTTCTAAATTGAGTCAGTCCACAATCGAACTTGATCAAGGCTTAATTAAATATCTCAGATGCAATCTACCACAAGAATTGCATGAAACTTAAAAACGACAAAGATATGCTCAGATTTCTATAAGAGGGAACCTCTCAACTTGAGAGATCAATTTCATTGATCACAAATATGCTTTTACATAATAATTTGTGGGTATTTATAGTCTCCCCACAAAAAAAGTTAGTGCCCGTGATTTAATCTCGATCCCTTTAAATCTCCACAGAAGACGAAGTCAATTTGAGCATTACAAACTTTATGAAATTAAAATAATAAATAAAGTTTTCTAACCACTATGAAATGATGCTTGCAACTTCATCCGCTACTTCAACTGTGCAAATATTTACTTTTGAATCTCCAAATGGTATTGACTCAAACGAATCAGCTAGTAACACATGAAATGATGGTTGAACCTAGCCTATCCAATTTTGTAGATGAAGCATGAATGCTTGTTGAATCTTCTTGGCCTTGGGTTGTGTAAAATGTCCAGTTGGAACACCGTGATTTTTATCATCATCCCCCTCTTCAAAAGGATTCGTCCTCGAATAAAAAAAATCATCACCTACATCAAAAGAACTCAACTCAGTAACATTGAAAGTAGAATGTACACCGTGATTCTTATCATCATCCCCCTCTTTAGGATTCGTCATCGAATCAGAAAAATCATCACCTTCAATGGGACTCAACTTAGCAACATTGAAAGTAGAATGTATTGACAATTCGAAGGCAAGATCAATTTTATTGTTTCATGCAATAAGAACAATAAAATGAGTCATTTTACTAAATGTCTTACAGAGCATTTATAGTGAAATAAAGAATTAGGAATCCATCACGCTATCTTTAGATCTACAGACGTGATCTTCAGATATTCAATTTGAAGCTCTCCCAACTGAGCAATCACTAGAAATGAAAATTCATCAGTAAAGGTATTTTAGCTGATTCATTGAGATTTTAACAAGGAATAATGACTAATTTTTTTATTGAATAGTCAGGTTTTGCGAAACCGGTGTGGTGAACATGAAGATCGAACACGTGACCTTCAAATCCTAAATTTGACACTCTCCAAATTGAGCTATCCCCGCTAACATTAAAAATGAATGTTTTTAAGTAAAGGTATTTCCGCTAATTAATTTAAATTTTAGAAAGAAATAATCACTAATTTTAAATTGAAGAGTCAAATTATGCAAGATCGAATATGAGACCTTTAGATCTTCAATCTAACGCTCTCTCAACTGAGCTATCCACACTAACATTAANTATTTTAGAGAGCTTTTCCTTTTTATTTAAGATTTTTATATTTAAGAAAAGAGAAAATGAATAAAAATAGGAGACATTTTATAGATTTAGGAATGAAATAAGGGTATTTAAAAAGTTAAAAAACAAGAAGATGAAATATTAATGATATTAATGGGTCAGAGGTTGAAGAAGAGGAGTGAGTGAAAAAAAAAGGGAGATGATTTATGCAACTCACTAATAGTTAGAACCTTATTTTAGAAAGTTAAGGGCATTAGTTTTGAAAGTTCATGAATATTTTTGGTAGTAGTGGTTTTGTCATATAAGAATGCAACTTATATTAATATTCATACTAAAAAATTACTTTTTTATGTTTAAGTCACGATCCATTTCTGGTGGGTTCTCGAAGCACGGATTTCAAGTTAAAAGAGGTTGAACACAAAGTAAAATGTTTTCTCGAAATAAAAAAAGAATTAAAATATAAATGAACGTATATATTTACAATATATTCAAAATAGAGTTTATAGGCTCATAGTACAAAATATGGGATAGGTTAAAAAAAATCATTTTAAAACATCAAAAATAGTTTTGGTGGGTGTTGTTGGTCTAGGGCAACTACGGTTAGTTACATGAAAAAGATGGAAAAGATGGAGTGAGTACAAGGCTCATAAATAGCCTAATTGTAAGCTTGGAATAAGGTTTGGAATGATAATTATTCTTATTTCAGTAGCCTAATTGTAAGTTTTTAACCATGTTCATATGGGTGCTTGGATACCACATTCTTTTCTTAATGATAGCTTGGTTCTTGTCCAAGAATAGTGGGTTCTATGTTGTGGAGGACTTTGGAATAAGGTTTGGAATTTGGAATCAGGTTTGAAATCAGTAATTATTCTTATTTCTTTTCCTTTAGACACTTGGTAGTCGGGAGCAAATCGAACAAATTGTCTGTCCAACCAAATTTGAATTGGTGACCTCTTGATGTGCAATCAAATGCTCTACCACTAAGCTATGAACCCATTTTACATGATTTTAGCCTTAGTGACCCCTTCTACCAAGTGTCAGTCCAAAAGTATAAAAAGTGTCGATCGAAATGAGAAAGGCCCAACCAAGTTCAAACGGGTGACCGGTTAAATTCTCTACCACTGAGCCATAGATCTATTTTGTAGGATTTTAACCTGAGTGACCCCTTAGACATAGTGTCGGTCCAAAAAGTGTAACAAATTTCTATCCAAAATAGAAGGGCCCAACTAGGTTCAAATTGGTGACCTCTTGATCTACAATCAAATGTTCTAACATTGAGCTATGGACCCATTTTGTATGATCTCAACCTTAGTGACCCCTTCTATAGATTATCGGTCCAAAAGTGTCCTTACTGAATCGACTATGGACCAATTTTGTATAAATTGGTGGATTACCTATCGAAAATTAAACACAGGTCGTTAGATTCAAAGTCGAATGTTCTAACCACTACACCATAGAACCACTTGTTAAACTTTATTTTGGCAACGATTTTGATAAGCGCCAATAACACTAGATTTTGCAAAGCTAGAGGTCGTAATATCCTTGCAAACTTTCACAAAGAAAGCTAACTTTACGAATTGATTTCAACCAGGAGCATGTTAGAATGATAAATAACTCTTAGATTGAACTTG
>NW_019272246.1:42161-42567 GCF_002738345.1 Cucurbita maxima
TTAAATAGGCTAAAAAGATAATTCAAACATAGTTCATCTACAAACTACCCAAAGCTATTAAATACAAATTGAAGAAAATAAGAAATAACATAAATAATCTTAAATGTAATTGAACTCCGGAAGATAAAAAGTCTTCAAATTACATTCCAATGTCAAGTGATATTTTATTACCACTCAATTCTTTTCTTGATTTATTGTAGTTGAACTTAAAAGTATGACAAATAAGCTGGATTAATTTTAAATTTCCTTTAAAATTTTTGTGCACAAAATACCATGGAAATAATCATCTGAAATTTGGATGGAGTGTTTTTAGCCTAAATTGCATGACGTTCCTCTCATATTTTCTAAATGTGACATTAAATGCTATTTTATATTTGTCCTTTTAGGAAATTAGAATTTTTCAAAA
>NW_019272246.1:42576-61605 GCF_002738345.1 Cucurbita maxima
TTCTAAAACCTTATTCAAAGGTTTGTAGTTAATTACGAATATCAGAATTTCTGGTTTCTTTTCAACATGTTGTTAACCTAAAACGTCAGACATGACCACATGCTCTTTAAAGACCTTATCAGCTTCCTCTACAAAATATCACCAAAAATGTCAGAGTATTTAATGTTTGATGCTTTTTGACTTAACCCTAGGGTTTTATTTATGGTGAACTTATGATAATTTTTGTCAAATTATATATTTGAATACCTAATACATTAGGATATAATATCTTATTTAAATAATATTAAAATGTCATAGAATATCATAATATATGTTTAATTAATATGAATCTCATTCAAATTTCAAATATATATTTTTATTTAATGTTTATGATACACGTCAATTATTTTATTATTTAACATATCAAATATGTTAATATGTTTTGAATTATATTTCAAGACTATAGGAACTTACTCAGAGGACTTGAGAGCTACGTTGGCCCACAATGCATCTCATGGACGATACAAAACTATGGTGGCGCTCGAAGGTGAATTGTATAAAAAACTAGTCATGCACCAAAAAATCATGGGAAGACCATTGATGGAATTGAAGCAATCGACGCTCCCCTGGATGGGTTTCCAATCAAAGACCTAATGTTTGATGTTGACTCTTTTGAAGAAAGAGCCACACGATCGAAGAACAAGAAACGTGGCAGTAGCTCTGAGAACTCTATCACACACAAAAAAAATTGTGTCGAAGAGTTAGACATTACACAAAAGATATGGCTTTCATCGAGGATTCCCGAGTTTGATTCTCGACAATGAAATTTTATTTTCTTATTTCTTTTATTTTATAGTTTCATGTTTAAACTTTACCTAGGTTTGAGAAGCATTATAATGGATGAGTTCAATAGTATCTTAAATTCAAAAGACTCTTATGAACTTGGTTTGAGAGTCACTATAATGATAAGTTCAATAGTATCTTAGATGATATAAAAAATGGATCATGCACCAAAAACTCATGGGAAGACCATTGATGGAATCGATGCAATCGACGCTCCCTTGGATGGGTTTCCAATTAAAGACCTAATGTTTGATGTTGACTCTTTTGAAGAAAAAGTCACACGATCGAACACCTCGAAATGTCGCGATAGCTCAAAGAACTTTACCATACAACCTGAGAGTTGAGGGCTACAGGAACTTTCTCATACGACCTGAGAGTTACGTTAGCCGCAATGCATCTCATGGACGATGCAAAACTATGATAGTGCTCGAAGGTGAATGGTATAAAAAAGGGTCATGAATCATATAGCTCATGGGAAGATCGTTGATGGAATCGATGCAATCGACTCTCCCCTGGATGGGTTGCCAATCAAAGACCTAACATTTGATGTGGACTCTTTTGAAGAAAGAGCCACACAATCGAACAACTCGAAACATCTCGGTAGCTCTGAGAACTCTAACATCGGGAAAGACGTGTCAAAGAGTTAGACATTAAGCAAAAGATCATGCTAAAACTCTTCAACGATCTGACAAAAGACTTCAGGACATCTACACCAAAACTCCATTGTCGTTTAGCGATTATGATATCTGGCTTTCATCGAGCAGACATGGGTTCGATTCTCGACAATGGAATATTATTTTCTTATTTCATTTTATTTTACAGTTTTTATCATAGATTAAAAAGACTTTTATGAACTTGGTACCTTTGTTAGAGTTATGTTATAGATATTTGGTTCAATGTTAATAACTGGGGTTGAGGTGATTCAAATGATTAATGCGATAATCTAGTCGTTTTCAAGGTCTCTCTTGTTGAACGACATCATGGTTGAGATGAAATGTTAATAACTGGGGTTGAGGTGATTCAAATGGTTAATGCGATAATCCAGTCGTTTCCGAGGTCTCTCTTGTTGAACTACATCATGGTTGAGATGAGAACCCGAGTGAGTTTGACAAGTTGGGCTATAACCACCCCTCAAGCCAAGTTCATGTGGGCTTAACAAACTTAAAATCCAAGAACACAACCCCTTAAATGGAAACTTGGATGCTAAGGAATTAAAAAGCTTTGTTTTTGACGTAGAACAATACTTAAGGTTATTGGAACTTGCTCATAGGACCTAAGAGTTACGTTGGTCGCAATGCATCTCATGGACGATGCAAAACTATGGTAGCGCTCGAAGGTGATTGGTAAAAAAAAGGGTCATGCACCATAAACTCATAGGAAGACTATTGATGGAATCGAAGCAATCGACGCTCCTCTGGATGGGTTGCCAATCAAAGACCCGATGTTTGATGTTGACCCTTTTGAAGAAAGAGCCACACGATCGAAGAGCTCAAAAAGTCTCGGTAACTCTGAGAATTCTATCACACACATGAAAGGACGTGTCGAAGAGTTAGACATTACCCAAAACATCATAGTAAAACTTTTTAGCAATTACACAAAAGACTCCAAGACAAATACACTTAAAATTCATTATTGTCCAACGGTTTGGATATTTTGATTTCACATAGGAGATTCTGGTTTGATTCTCTGAAATGGAATATTATTTTCTTATTTCTTTTTATTTTATAGTTTCATCTTTTGTCACCAATTGTATTTAAACTTTACCTAAGTTTGAGAGGCACTTTAATGGTCAAGTTCAATAGTATCTTAGATTAAAAAAATTTTATGAACATTGTACCTATGATAGTGTTTTGTTATAGATATTTGTTTCAATTTCAACAAGTGGGGTTGAGGTGATTCAAATGGTTAATGCGATAATCCGTCTATTTTTGAGGTCTCCCTTGTTCACGGCATCATGGTTGAGATGAGCACCCGAGTGAGTTTGACAAGGAGACCCGAATTTAAACTTTACCTACGTTTGAGAGGCACTAGAATGGTCAAGTTCAATGGTATTTTAGATTAAAAAAACTTTTATGAACTTTGTACCTTTGTGAGTGTTACTTTGTACCTTTGTTTGTATTACTTTGTACCTTTGTTTGTATTACTTTGTACCTTTGTTAGTGCTATGTTATAGACATTTGGTCAAGTTCAACAAGTGGGGTTGAGGTGATTCAAATGGTTAATGTTACTTTATTTGATTCAAATTAGTAATGTGATAATCGAGTTGAACAGTTACCAGTTATTTCCAAGGAATCTCTTATTGAACGCCAACAAGGCTGAAATGATTGAGATGAGCACCCGATTGAGTTTGACAAAATTGAAATAAAATCAAATAAAATCACTCAAACAAATCAAACAAATTGAAAAAAAATTAGCCTTATGACACTTCCTTCAACTCGAAGGGGTGGTAAACCAAGGATTCCTTCGCCCAAGACCCATGATCCAACTCCCAACATGGAAATGATAAGCTATAGAATCATTCCAAGAACCTCAATGGATTCATTACAAACTCACATTACCAATCTCGACAACCGGACGTGTCGCTGGCGTTAGAAGAACGACTGCAACAGAGCAGTCATGGGGATAGAAGATCTCGTTCAAGGACGATAGACCAACCGTAATCTTCAGCCCAACAAGCCAAGCTTTTGTAGAAGCAAGAACCTTTAATTGAAGAAATTAACACCTTCTTATACAAAATTTGGATAAACCAAGAGATAAAGCTAGAATTAGATTATGAGATCCAAGAGTGAGAAGCAAGATTTGAAACCTTTTTCTAAATTGAGTCAGTCCACAATCGAACTTGATCAAGGCTTAATTAAATATCTCAGATGCAATCTACCACAAGAATTGCATGAAACTTAAAAACGACAAAGATATGCTCAGATTTCTATAAGAGGGAACCTCTCAACTTGAGAGATCAATTTCATTGATCACAAATATGCTTTTACATAATAATTTGTGGGTATTTATAGTCTCCCCACAAAAAAAGTTAGTGCCCGTGATTTAATCTCGATCCCTTTAAATCTCCACAGAAGACGAAGTCAATTTGAGCATTACAAACTTTATGAAATTAAAATAATAAATAAAGTTTTCTAACCACTATGAAATGATGCTTGCAACTTCATCCGCTACTTCAACTGTGCAAATATTTACTTTTGAATCTCCAAATGGTATTGACTCAAACGAATCAGCTAGTAACACATGAAATGATGGTTGAACCTAGCCTATCCAATTTTGTAGATGAAGCATGAATGCTTGTTGAATCTTCTTGGCCTTGGGTTGTGTAAAATGTCCAGTTGGAACACCGTGATTTTTATCATCATCCCCCTCTTCAAAAGGATTCGTCCTCGAATAAAAAAAATCATCACCTACATCAAAAGAACTCAACTCAGTAACATTGAAAGTAGAATGTACACCGTGATTCTTATCATCATCCCCCTCTTTAGGATTCGTCATCGAATCAGAAAAATCATCACCTTCAATGGGACTCAACTTAGCAACATTGAAAGTAGAATGTATTGACAATTCGAAGGCAAGATCAATTTTATTGTTTCATGCAATAAGAACAATAAAATGAGTCATTTTACTAAATGTCTTACAGAGCATTTATAGTGAAATAAAGAATTAGGAATCCATCACGCTATCTTTAGATCTACAGACGTGATCTTCAGATATTCAATTTGAAGCTCTCCCAACTGAGCAATCACTAGAAATGAAAATTCATCAGTAAAGGTATTTTAGCTGATTCATTGAGATTTTAACAAGGAATAATGACTAATTTTTTTATTGAATAGTCAGGTTTTGCGAAACCGGTGTGGTGAACATGAAGATCGAACACGTGACCTTCAAATCCTAAATTTGACACTCTCCAAATTGAGCTATCCCCGCTAACATTAAAAATGAATGTTTTTAAGTAAAGGTATTTCCGCTAATTAATTTAAATTTTAGAAAGAAATAATCACTAATTTTAAATTGAAGAGTCAAATTATGCAAGATCGAATATGAGACCTTTAGATCTTCAATCTAACGCTCTCTCAACTAAGCTATCCACACTAACATTAAAAATGAAAATTCATCGTAAAGGTATTTTCGCTAATTCATTTTAATTTTAAATAGAAATAATCACTCATTTTTAATAAGATATTCAAGTTATCCAACTTGTATAAGGTGTGGTAAACTAGAACACGTTAGGTATTTCCGATAATTCATTGAGATTTCAGAAAGGAATAATGACTAATTTTAGATTGAATAGTCGGGTTATGCAACTAGAATCAGGTGTGGTGAACGTGTTGATCAAACACGTGACCTTCAAATCTTCAGTCTGACGTTCTCCCAATAGAGCTATCCTGCTAATATTAAAAAAGAAAATTCATAAGTAAAGGTACTTCCACTAATTCAGTATATTTAAAAAAGAAATAATCAATAATTTTAGATTGAATAAGCAAGTTATGTTTTTAGATTGTATGGTCAGGTAATAAACTTGTATCAGGTGCGTTGAACGTGGATAAAACACGTGTGAC
This sequence comes from Cucurbita maxima, assembly GCF_002738345.1. NCBI lineage: Eukaryota > Viridiplantae > Streptophyta > Magnoliopsida > Cucurbitales > Cucurbitaceae > Cucurbita > Cucurbita maxima. The sequence goes on from NW_019272246.1 coordinate 47,958, forward strand.
CTTCAAATCTTCCGTCTAACAATCTCCCAACTGAGCTACTCTTGCTAACATTAAAAATGAATATTCATCAGTAAAGGTATTCGGTACGCTTCTGAAAATTCAACAAAAGACAATAGTATTAGACCGAGATGCCAGATTTAAATCTCTCTTCTGGAAAATTCAACAAAAGGCATTGGGTACACAGTTATAGTACGACATTCCACCCATAAATAGATGGTCAAACATAAATGCTCAAGCAAATATTGGAAGACATGTTGAGGGTATATGTGAATGATTTTGCAGGAAGATGAGATAAGTACCTACCCCTTATGAAATTTGCTTATAATAATAGTTGTCAAGCAACCATACAAATGGCCACATAGGAGGTTCTCTACGGACGAAGATTTCGATCCCCTGTCTTTAGGAAGAAGGGGGCAAACAACAACTATTGGGCAGTAGCTAGTGCAAATTACCAACGCCGCAGTCCAGAAGATTAAAGCTAGGATACAAACCGCACAAAGCCGAGAGAAAAGCTATGTAGACCTAAGGCGCAAGGACATGGAATTGTAGGTAGGGGATCATATATTCCAAAAAGTTTCACATGAGAGGGGTGCACAGGTAGGGTAAAAAGGTAAGCTAAGCCCTAGGTTTATCCGTCCGTTTGAGATATTAAAAAGGATTGGATATGTGGCCTATACAATCGGGCAATTCCTAAATTTGTCTACAGTACGTAATATCTTTCGTGTATCCATACTACGGAAGTATACCCTAGATCCTTCGCACGTACTAGCTCATGAAACTCTCTTCTTGAGAGATGACCTAACGTATAAAGAAGACCCGATTCAAATAATAGACAAGAAATTCAAAAGATTGAGAAACAAGGAAATCGCTCTTGTTAAGGTCCTATGGAAGAATCATAGAGTAGAAGAAGCCACTTGGGAAACAGAAGGCAAATAAGAACCTTGTACCCTGACCTATTTTAGAATAAGCACTTTTGATGACCGAAAGTTTTCAAAGGACAGGAGAATTTGCAACACTCAAGGTCTCCAATAAGAGACCGTGTATAATCCCTACTAAGTAGTATCTAGAAGCAAAGAACAAGTACAATTGAAAAAACATTGAGAAAATGGTACTTTTTCTAATTTTTATAAACTTCCAGAATCATTCAATTTTTTATAGAACAATAATTACAAGGTGCTTAAAAAAGGAAGGCTCCGATCGGAGAACATTTTTCTGGGAGAGGATTTTTCTGGCAGAAGATTAATAAAAATCAATAATGAAATTATAGAAATTCTAGTGTTTCAATGGTAGTGAAAAATCCGTCTATAAATTATGAATTCGGGTAGACTATTAGGGGCAAGAAGCAAGCTTAATCGAGTACCCAATCGAGAGATACAAGTTTTTGGTTTTGGGGTATCGTGTTCATGGGTTTACCTCGAATTCGAGAACTATAGTCCACTATTCATTTNCTAATTTGAATTCGAACACTTCGAACTCACTCGTCACACTGTTCTATGGTTTAGTCCGATATGAGCTACCAGAGGGACCTAATGAACCTATAGATCATGGGCTCCAACGATCCAAGATTAACCGGTTAAACTCATTAACTTTGTTAACCAACATTCGTTAAGTACTAGAACATTCCACTATAGCCTAGTAGTTGCACTCCCCTCACTATAGATATATTTTTGTCCATTTGATATAACCATGATTAGTAAGTCGATCTTTCACAGGTTGTTCGTAACTAGAGTTGGGTCAATTTACCGTTTTACCCCTGAAGTTACTTCTTGTTTCTTACGTCTCACTGATCCTCTAATGAACAATTGGTTTGTGGTCCAACCAGTAAACCGGATCCCTCTCAGGCCAATGAGAGGGTGGGGCCCCTTATTCAAGACCTGGAGTCAGTAATTAAGGGAACTACCTCTCTTCTATCCCTAAAAGTGGGTAGGAGTGAATTCCATCTTGCACCCCACGTCCTCAGCCATTTACCCAATCTTACCCCTGAAATGAGAGACCTATTGAGTTGGCGAACTTGAGCCACTCTCACCCATGCAAATCTAAGGTTAATTTCGAATAAACAAGGAGTTCATGGTTAGCTCAAGATTAAGATCGAGTTACTTAGGTCATCGAATGAAAAGAAAATCAGTCTCAACAGTAAACGACATTATAAAGTGAGAGTGATTTTCTTCATGGTCCGATCTTATGCAATACTTATTGCATAGGACGCCCCCACTCACATGTCTTCACATGTACAATTTTAGTGATCGCATTGTTTATATCATATACAAAGTGGGCCGCATCCATAGGGTTCTCAGGATAAGGTACTCAGTCTTATCCTTATACTATATACTTGAACTTGATCAACTCTTATGTCTCTACATATAGTTCAAGTAATCATACTATAGCCAGAGTGTTCTTAGTTTATTGGATTTAGATTAATGATCGTAAAGTTCACTTTATTCAATAACAACCTTTACTGAATAAACAACAATAATAACTTTATTGAAAATAAAATATGCTTTTGTTTACAAACTATGAGTTTTAGGACATAAAACCCAACAAACACCCACTTGGACTAAAACTCTAGTGGAGTTTTATAAAGTTGAGTAGAGAGAAAGACATAAATACAATAAACTAGGGCATCACATACTCATGCCTTTTCTCCCACTTGCCCTAGATTACCTAACTCGTAGTCCTAGACTCACTAGGTGTCCTTCATACACTTTAACCGTGAGGGGCTTTGTAAATGGATCAGCAATGTTGTGCTCTGAAGCTATCTGTGTGACGATCACATCTCCTCGTTACACAATCTCTCTTATGAGATGATATTTGGGCTCAATATGTTTTCCTCGCTTATGGCTTCTTAGTTCTTTTGAATTTGCAAACCCTTTGCTCGTGATCCTGTTCAATGAACCCCTCTGGTTGAGCCATATAGATACTCTCTTCAAGATTGTCGTTTAGAAAGGATGTCTTAACATCCATTTTCCAAATTTCATAATCATAATCATAAAATGTGACAATAGAGTATTCTAATAGATTTAAGCATAGCAACAGGAGAGAAGGTTTCTTCATAGTTCACCCCCTCTCTTTGGGTATAACCCTTTGCTACTAGTCGAGCTTTAAAGGTCTGTACCTTACCGATTTGTTCTCGTTTCCTCTTATAGATCCACTTGCAACCAATAGGTTTTACCCTATCTGGTTGATCTACAAGTTCCCAGATTGAATTGAAGTACATTGACTCCATTTCAAGATTCATGGCTTTAATCCACTGATCTCTATCTTCATCATGCATTGCTTGTTCATAGATCAATGGATCCTCAATGCCATCATCAGGTATGATGACTTGAGTTTCTGCCAAACCCAAGTAACGATCGGGTTGAGTTATAACCCTCCCACTACGTCGAGGCATTCTCAACTCTTGAGAAGGATGTGATTGACCAAAAGTGTCAGCTGCATCAACAACTCTTATTGAAGGACCAGCTTGATCAACAACTCTTGTTGTTGTATCAGTAGCTTCTTTAGAAATCTTACTTAATACTTGTTCGTTACGAGGTTGATGATTTCTTACGTGATCTTCCTCTAAGAATGTAGCGTTTGTTGATACAAACACTCTATTTTCTTGAGGGTCGTAAAACAAACCATCTTTCGTCTCTTTGGGGTATCCTACGAATAGACATAATTTTGAACGACGTCTTAATTTCTTGGAATTTTGCACCAACACATGTGCATCCCCAAATTCTGAAGTGACGTAAACTACCTTTACGCCCTTTTCATAACTCATAAGGTGTTTCTGAAACACTCTTAGTAGGAATCATGTTCAAAATGCATGTAGCAGTCTCCACTACATATCCCCTAAACGGATCGGGTAATTGAGCGAAACTCATCATAGATCGAACCATGTCTAACAAAGTTCTATTTCTCCTTTCTGATACACCATTTTCTTGAGGCATACCAGGGGCTGAGAGTTGTGACCTTATTCCATGTTCTATCATATAGTCCTAAAATCTTAAGTCCATGTACTCTCATCCTCGATCTGATCGAAGTGTTTTAATAATTTTACCTAATAGATTCTCAACCTCAGTCTTATACTCTCTGAATTTTTCAAGAGCTTCGAGCTTGTGACGTATTAGATAAAAATAGTCATACCTTGAATAATCCTCAATAAATCTGATGAAATATTCATACCCTCCTCGTGCTTTGACATTCATTGGACCACAGAGATCTGTATGCACGAGTTCTAAGGTTTCTTTGGCTCTATAACCTNAAAAATGATCGTTTAGTCATTTTACCCTCAAGACAAGACTCACATGGAGGTAAATAGTTGTCTTCTAACTTATTTGGAAGTCCATTTTTATCCAATCTATCAATCCTATTGCGATTAATGTGGCCTAGTCGTAAGTGCCAAAGATAGGTATTAGGAGAAATCTTTGGTCATTTATTTTGAGTTTCAGCTTTTTTAAACATCTCGGTATTTAAAATGGCTTTTATTTCGCTCGATTTTAACATATATAAGTTGTTTTCTAATTTTGCAAAACAAATATGAATACCTCTTTTGCAAATGAACAAGAGATAGATATTAGATTTCTTTTCATTTCAGGAACAAAAAGTACATTATCTAATATAATGAATCTATCTCCAAAAAACAACTTTAAATTTCATACTGATCTTGCTGAGACAGCTTTTCCTGTTCCAACCCTGAGTGTTATCTCACCGTCCGCAAGCATTCTCCAGAAGCTAGTTTCCTGGTAAAAAGAACAAATATGATTAGTTGCCCCTGAATCTAATATTCAAGTTGAGTTTTTATACTCTACTGAACATATTTCTACAACGAGTAAATCATATTTACCTTGTTGTGTCTTTTCGGCTTTATTCTCTGCAATGTATTTTGGGCAGTTTCTCTTCCAGTGCTCGTTTTCGTTGCAATGAAAACATTTTTCTTTATCTGCTTTTTGAACCTTGTGTTTGCGGTTAGTAGGAATCTTATTTTTCCCTTTACCCTTCTTCTTCATCAAAAACACTTTTAGAAGTTGAAGGTCCAGGCTTAGTTTCTTAGTATGATACACGTAGTAATTTTTTGGAGATAGCAACATTTGCTTCTCCTGTTTGTCCCTTGTTTGCTAAGAGGGATTGATAAGTCTGTAGCTCATTGAGAAGAGCAGTCAAGTTATATTCTATTTTTTTCATTACCACATTTGTGCGGAACTGACTTGACTCTTCTCATCAATGACAACTTCATTTTCTTCTGTCACATTGAAATTGACCATCATGTCTAGGACATGTTCTTTAACTGAGGTCGCTTCTTACATACGACAGTTGTAAATGTATTTTATGGCCTCATGTCTAAGGGAGAAGGACGGTTGTCCAAACATCTCTTTTAGAGATTCCATAACTCTTAGTAATTCTTCGGAAGTGTGACCCGCCATTTTCAGACCTCAAAGATCGGTCCTAACAATGCTATCGAACGAAAAAGCCAAAGTTGGGAACGGACCTAAGAAATCCTATCCATTTTTAGAGTTTGTGTTGTTTCGACTCCCATGTTACAACCCTCCAAATGGGTAGTAGCTTTTGGGCAACATGTAGGTGGAACATGGGAATCTCACGGAGCAACCTAGTGGTGGAGACCATAGGAGGTGTTGATATACTTCCTTCTCCCACTTACTATAAATACTTTCTCTATTCACCTTGTTATTGACTCATGCAAATACCTTCCGAATGGAGGACGCTCCCAGGGCGACACAAGGCCGAGCATGAATCTCACGGTGTGAATTTTTCAGAGAGCGTAAAAGGAAAACGATGTATCTCATATATCTTTTTCCTCCCACTAAGTATTTTAGACGGTTGGGTATACTTATTACTTCGTTATATTCCGACTAATTAAATATAGCTTAAGTCTAGGTTATTTTTCTAAAACTTATATCACTTAAGCATGCTCATAAAACTGGGCTAACTAAGCTCAAGTACTGGTCCGATCTCCAGGTAGTAGGTGTTTTGTAAACCGTCAACGTAAGTACCTCCAGCCTTAGACAAGATCGTGCCAGGTGAGCTTTCTCGTAACTGCAATTTTGTAAGACATCGACCTATTTTAACTATTAAAATTGATCGTGCTCGGTTCTTAACCCTGAGTGAGCATGTACTTAACTTTATTATAGATTTTAACGTCTATCTCGTTTTATGACGTTGAAAATAACCTATAACATGCATCTAACATGCTTTATATAACAATTATATAATCATCCATTCCATGCAATAATATAACAATTTATATCTATCACTCATGAAACCCTAAACATGCATACTATAAATTATAATAATTATAACATACTTGGAATGCATGAAACATGCTTAGCCTATGGTGAGATTTTAAATCTATATGACATACTTTGTGCATATACATTTTCTATTTAATTAAAACATACATTCATAATGCATAATTAATTAAACACGCTAAGGTGGATTGGTTTTGGCATTTTAAAACAAGCAATTAACTAAATTATTACATTAATAATTAAAAATAACTCGAACCGCTCCCGAGGATCAGGAATTGGGCGACCCAACCCTTAAAAACGTTGAACCAGACCCCAAAGGCAGAAAAACCACCCGAACTGCCTCTTCCATCTTCTTCTTTGGTTCAGCTTGCTATCTCTTCCATTTTCGATCCATTACAACCTAAAATGGACTCTAATGATTCCATAAAAATTACAAACCTTTCTTCATTCATTAAAGCCCATACACATTAGGCTTATTACAATAATTGTATCAAATAGAAGCATAAAAAAATGCCAAAACCAAAACCATCCACTTAAGGAACCACAAAATTTCATTCAAGAAATGGTACCCACCATGACCAAATTAATGTAAATAAAGTGCCTAAAACTTGCTCTGATACCAATTGATAGTGTTAATATAACACATGCGGAAGCAATTTGGATCTTAGGCACTTTTAGAACATCAATTATAGTAAATAACTAGCATGTTCATGAGTATTAAAACTTAATGAGTTTGAATACTAACCTTTTGTAGTTCAAATTCTTTTTTCCTCACGAATCGGTTTCGAGCCACCACTAGTGTCTTCTCCACTATCCTCCGGCCTTAGAACGGGATTGTGGAATCCGGTGAGTGACTAAGCTTGGGAGGGATTTTGTATATATGAAGAGAGTGTTTGTGAGAGGTTTTTCTCAAGGTTTTTCACCAAGAAGAAGACATTTCATGTTTTATGATCACTCTATTTATAGAGTCATGTTTGCATGTTCATGCAAATTTGAGATCACCAAATTTTGACACTAAAAATTTCACTCAAATATTTGGGATAACGTGGCAAGCACGCATACTTGAGTTAACCAAATTTATTGGATTTAGATTAATGATCGTAAAGTTCACTTTATTCAATAACAATCTTTAATAAATAAACAACAATAATAACTTTATTGAAAATAAAATATGTTTTTGTTTACACACTATGAGTTTTAGAACATAAAACCCAACAATTATAACTTACCATATATATCATATTTGATCTTTTATTATAGGATATTTGTCTTCTATTACAGCTCACCATAGGTATCATGTTTTCCTTTTATTACAGGCTTTTTTCATTTATTGTTATAACCCTGTCCTTTATAATTTATTTGATTATTTGAGACCTTCATTTAGGTGTGGTGGTTTCAGCCAATACATGAGAATATAAAACGTAGGGTAATGTGCTTATCAACAATGTGAAGTTAACAAGACAATAATAAATATTGAGGCGCATAAAAGATATGGACCAGCAACTAATATTGATAGATCCACTACAAGGCAATTGGTCTAGTGTATGATTCTCGCTTCGGGTGGGAGAGGTCCCGAGTTTGATTCTAAAAATGCCTCCAACAATTATATCAAATTGAAACATGCAATATAATAAGATTTGAAATAGGTTTTTTAAACCTTGAATCAAGAAGTAATTCAAATTGATATTTGGAAAGATAAAAAAAGCTATATTTAATTATAATTTACAAGTGTCTTTATAACATATTAATTGAAGAGAGCAAACAATAAGAATAAGCAAACAAAGGAAATTTGTGTATGTATGATTCTCTTCAAATCTTGGAAACTATGAGGATTCCTCTCCTTTCTTGACATCAAGACTTACTTTTTTTGGGACTTGGAACATAAACAGTCATCTACTCTTACTCCTACTCCCTTCTATAAGAATCAACATAGCATAATCATTCCATGAAGGCTGAGGTAGTCTTATAAAAGAAGATGAGGGTACCACTTTCTATTGCAGAATTTCTATGTGAATAGAGAATGAACCATATTCTTGGGAGATAAGATAGAGCCTCGAGCCTAACTTCAAAGGCATTACACAAATTGTTCTATGATATTTTTTCTAGGAATTCTTTGTTATGTTGTGAGCTGAAGGTTTAAGGAAAGGGACACAGATTCTCTATTGCACTGATCTCCCAATAGAAGTTTTACCTAGATCATCTATCGTCACAATCCTTTTAAGGAAGATGCGCCAAAATAACCAGTGAACAATAACATTTAAAGAAGTTTCAGAGAGCAAGAAGAGAATTGTGATAGAAGTTTCCCTAGGTAAAACTTCTTTAAATGTCTTAGCCAATCATGACCTCATAATGAGGAGTCTCGTGGACAACAATAGCATATAGACAACAAATGTCTTAGCCAATTGTAACGGTTATGATTGCTCAAGGCGTGTCGCCGAAATAACCAATAAACAATAACATTGTCCAAATAACAACCTTGGACAACAAATTTTTTACAAGAATGGCTGAGACATGCAACATGCAACCACAGGCAACACGCCTTGGGCAATCATGACTGTGACATCTGCCCCCACATAGTTTATTGGATAAGGCTGACTTTAGGTCTCTGGATGCGCTTCTAGCTGATCTCATAATGAGGAGTCTCTTCCAACCTACTAGGTGCTGTTGAAAAGTACTTCTCGGTTTGTTGAGTCTTCATGTCTTCTCTGTTCGTGTCTTTCCTACTTTCTTCGCTTAAAACTTTTTCTTAATTGTATGACGTCATATCACCTGCTTCTGCTTGATGTCTTCTTTGTCGAAATAATAACGTTTCAAGTTACTAACGTGGACAACAAGGTTAGTCCGCATCCATAAGAGCAATTAGATTCTATATGATGTCTTCATAATCTTACGGATAACTTTAACTAGTCCATAGTATTTTCACACCAGTCTTTGGTTTTGTTGCTTTGAACTCGAAGTTGATCTAACCTTAACTTATATGAACTCTTTATTTTTCTTGAAACTATTGTGGTTGATGCTTCCGATTGACCCTTCTCTACATCAGTCTAGATGATATTTATGTGTGAACATGTGTTGCTTCAATGGTTTGTTTTTGTCTCCCTTCTTTAGTATCTGACCTTGTTTTTGTCTCTCTTGGTGGGGATAAATCCATTATCTGACCTTGTTTTGCGTCGTGGTGTTAATGTAGTGGCAACAAGGTTTCTATTGAGATTGGCGCACTCGAGCTCCCCTTTTCAATTACAACAATAGCAGAAAGCGTAGATTCATCATGGCTATGATTATTTTTCAACTGTTGTATCGACATCATTTTCAACCCTCTTGGTTGATGGATGTTTTTCTGAATGATCGTCGGGTTAGACTCCGTTACTGCTAGACATTTTGCTAGGGGCATGTAAATGACTTTGTGTTTCAGCAGGACGTTCATTCCTGACACGACGTCGAAGTCATCCATTTCAACTATCACTAAACAATTTTCCTAGTCCAAGGCTCTAGCTTGATTAGAGTTCTCATTGTGACTCTTAAGACAGACAAAGCTTCCAATTTGACGGCGTTCATCTTTCCTGTATCTTGATGCCAAAGGATGTTAAAATATTTTGCATCGGTCTCCATCATGTTGTGGGTGGCTCTAGAGTTGACAATGGTGTTCCTTACTACTTTGTGCTTTATCCAGACCTCGACATGCATAATATATATATATTCATTTAACTATAAGACATATGGTCCATGGTAAATTGTAAGTCTTATACTCATTAATATTATAATGGCTACTACCTAAATTATAACCTAAAGTTGATAATTGATGTTCAATTAGCCAACCTTAAATTTGTAATCATTGTGAAGTGATTGAAATTAGAATGGAAGTAGTTTAAACTCCTAGTACCTTAAATGAAGTTGGTCTCTTCTAATAAAACACGAATTTCTCTTTAATATCATTAATACAATTATGCTTCATATTGAACCTACCAAACATGAAACTAAAACTACGTTCAATTTAACTCCATTTTATTGTCATCTTGAATGACGTGCAGGATATATTCTTGGTTTACCTTGATATTTCATATTAGTTAAGTTTTTTGCAAAATCACAATTTGACAATAACAAAGATGAACTTGAGTCTGTTTATTATTTTAAAGAAAATTTCTTTCTCCATCTTATTCCTAATAACTCTTCAACTAAATTCATATTATGCTAAGAAACAAATTTTTTACTCGCAAGAAGTAAAATATGCAACTTTAACTAAAATTTCATCGAAACAAATTTTATTGTCATACAACATAGATGACAATTATAGCCTTCAAACAAAAACTAGAGTAGTTGTGGTGAATGGGATAGAAACTCTAGTGTTCATCCATAATATACAACCACTACCTAAATTATTTCCTATAACTTTCAAAACATAAGTTGTAGTTGAAAATTACATAAAACAATCCCCAAAATCCAAGAACTCGTGTCCAATTAGTCAATCCTAAAGATAGCAACTAACATAGAGTAATTGAAAATTTAAAGTTCCAGTTACTTAACTAAATTTCATCTCGTCTTTAATAAAACATGAGTTGCACTTAAGTTCATGAAATATTTGACTCCAACTCTTAGTACTATTAATGCAATTATATTTCATATGAGTTTGTCATAAATCAAACTATGTTACATTCAATACAACTTCATTTTCTTGTCATAGGAAGCAAAATAGAAGAATTAAATCAAACAAACTGATGAACTGAGCCGAATAAATCCAACCCAACCCAAACGGATTAGTTTGATTCATTTGTTGGGTTGTAGTTTATTTGAACACTTGCATACTAGACCATCAACTTTTTGTTTTATAGTCCAACAACCGCTCAAGAAAATAGATTTCAAACTTGAGAGAAAAAAATATACTGAGGAGTTAAAAATGTTGCAATTTTTTAGAAAGGGCATTTGGTCTAGTGGTATGATTCTCGCATAGGGTGCGAGAGGTCTCGAGTTCAATTCTCAAAAGAATGAGCCTCAAAGAAAACAATTCAAACACCATAGTGTATATTCTTCCATCTTAAAACTATGATGATGCTCTTTTTTAATATCATTTTATCTTTTCCACTTTCAATAGGCATGCCTACCCAAATCCTAACTTTCGATATTTGCTTTACTTGTGTATTCCACGATATGTGTCTCAAATGGAACTATCAAACTAAAACTTACATTATTTTCTTCTCAATACAGTAATTGTCGCAAACCCTATGTAAATAATTTAACAGCGGTCTAGTCTAAAAGATATAATAATAATGATTATTTCTCATGGATTTCATTAACAAAGAAAATAAATGAAATAATGATGATACATTCCATAAAAAACATAATATATAGTCCATACTAAGGGCATTTGGTCCAGTGGTATGATTATTGCTTTGGGTGCAAGAGGTTGTCCAAAAGAAAAAAAGCACTAAAATAATTAATTATCAGGTTTATGAAAAAGAAATTGTCATTCTTTTGTCTTTTAAAATCCATACTAAGGGCATTTGGTCTAGTGGTATGATTCTTGCTTTGGGTGCAAGAGGTCTCGAGTTCGATTCTCGGAATGCCCCTCCAAAAGAAAAAAAGTACTAAAATAATTATCGTTTTAGGTGTGAGATACGTTTCAGGTGTGAGAGGTCTCAAGTATATCGTTTCTACTATAAAGGCATTTGGTCTAGTGTTAGTCAGCTATTTGAATAGCCTGAAGTCATCATAGCCTCTCCACCGGTTTCGAAGTTGGTCTAGTGTTAGTCAGCTATTTGAATAGCCTGAAGTCATCATAGCCTCTCCACCGGTTTCGAAGACTCCTTCGGCATCAATGTGCTCCAATGAAAGAGATCAGACCCTTTCCGCAACTACCAAAGTGCACTAAAACCTAGTTAGAGATCTTTGACCTAACGAGAATGGAACTTCAAGCCCATTTAATCAATTCGCTTTGTANTTGGTCTAGTGTTAGTCAGCTATTTGAATAGCCTGAAGTCATCATAGCCTCTCCACCGGTTTCGAAGCATCAATGTGCTCCAATGAAAGAGATCAGACCCTTTCCGCAACTACCAAAGTGCACTAAAACCTAGTTAGAGATCTTTGACCTAACGAGAATGGAACTTCAAGCCCATTTAATCAATTCGCTTTGTAACCTAGTTAGAGATCTTTGACCTAACGAGAATGGAACTTCAAGCCCATTTAATCAATTCGCTTTGTATCTTATTGTTGACCAGCCCATTTAATCAATCCGCTTTGTATCTTATTGTTGACCAGCCCATTTAATCAATCCGCTTTGTATCTTATTGTTGACCAGCCCATTTTGTATCTTATTGTTGACCAGCCCATTTAATCAATCCGCTTTGTATCTTATTGTTGACCAGCCCATTTTAAGATCAGATCTGAAGTTTACGAATCGAAGAGAAAATGGATCTGAGTTATACACGCTTTTATTTTCAAAAGCTTCGGGTGAGTTATACACGCTTTCATTTTCAAAAGCTTCGGGTGTGACTTATTCANTGTATCTTATTGTTGACCAGCCCATTTAATCAATCCGCTTTGTATCTTATTGTTGACCAGCCCATTTAATCAATCCGCTTTGTATCTTATTGTTGACCGAACTAGTTGCACGCTAGGCCCAAATTCTCTCTCAGTCACCTGGAGACGAAAGTAAGATCAGATCTGAAGTTTACGAATCGAAGAGAAAATGGATCTGAGTTATACACGCTTTTATTTTCAAAAGCTTCGGGTGAGTTATACACGCTTTCATTTTCAAAAGCTTCGGGTGTGACTTATTCTATTTTCAAAAGCTTCGGGTGAGTTATACACGCTTTCATTTTCAAAAGCTTCGGGTGTGACTTATTCATCATCAGGCAGGTTTATGAAAAAGAAATTGTCATTCTTTTGTCTTTTAAAATCTCTTACCTTATAAATCATCAGACAGATTTATGAAAAAAAAATTCCAAGTATGGCTTAGTCATGCTATTTGAATAGCCTGAAGTCATCATAGCTTATCCACCGGTTCCGAAGACTCCTTCGGCATCAATGTGCTCCAATGAAAGAGATCATACATTTTCCTGAACCAGAACTGAGCACAAAACATCGAGGTAGAAAGTCGAAAGCGAGCTCTTTTCGTGTATACATAATCTCGAAGCCCAATTACCTCACGGACTGTCTCCTCAACCCTTGCGAGTATGAGTGCTTGGTAAGAGAGAATGTCGAATGAGAAAGACATTGACTGTCTCCTCAACCCTTGCGAGTATGAGTGCTTGGTAAGAGAGAATGTCGAATGAGAAAGACATTCGATTATGGCAACATTCACAACTACCAAAGTGCACTAAACCTAGTAGAGATCTTCGACCTAACGATAATGGAACTTCAAGCCCATTTAATCAATCCGCTTTGTACCTTGTTGTTGACCGAACCAGTTG
>NW_019272246.1:63418-67396 GCF_002738345.1 Cucurbita maxima
TTGCCTGCTTAGCTTTCTTAGCCAACATCTCCGGTTTCCCCCAAACCAAGAGGTTCGCTTATCCATACCCAACAGTCACACTTTCAGCTGAAAGACTGATTTTTTTTCATAAAGTCGGTTCCAAGATCAAGAAAGAATGAAGCTGCTCAAAGGGAGGGTTACGCGATATGTCTTTTCATACTCACCTTTTCTTTAACCCTGCTATCAACCGAGTCATTCTCGTTTGTTGCTTTAAGGGGTCTCCCCATTGTAGATTACTCGGATTGGTTCTCGCATCCCTGTGCCAAAAAGTATGGGCGAGTTTGGTTTGAGTGTTCCTCGATTGGGTGGATCCATATGCTCCGGAGGGGTGAGACGAGGTGTAGCGCATCTGTTTTGGGTATGTTGTCCGCTAAAGGTTTTAGGAAAGGGGTACAAATTTTCTACATAGGTCATCTGTGGTCACAATCCTTTCAAGGAAGATGCTCTCAAATAATCGGTGAACAATAGCCTATAAAAAAGTTTCAGAGAGCAAGAAGAAATAGAACAGAGAATAGGAGTGAGTCGTGCCAAGAAGAAGGAACTAGTAGGTTTAATTTGGGTTCGTTTGAACTAAAACACGAACCAAAATTTTTCAAACGAACCCAAATTTAAGACTCTCTAGCCCAAAGTCCATATGTGGTAAAAAAAAAAAAAACCTTCCGTGGCCCAACCCTTATTCGCAGTCCACATCCAACCATTTCTTTTTCAACCTACACATATGCTCCATGCCAAACTCACGTAACTAGTCAGAAGATGCGGCCCACAATTGAAAGAAAGACAAGTGTAACAATCGCACTCTTGCAGTAGTGAGACAATAATTATGTGACATTTGTTCTAATCCAGTGAACAAGTCAACCATGCAAAATTCAGACTGAACGAAAAATAGCAGTGTATGCTTAAATCACGTTTAGAAGAAATATTTTAGAAAACGTGAGCGAGGAAAGACGTCAAAAACAATTTGAAATAGAGCAATGTTATAAGCTAAAAGTGAATAAACAACAACTGGTCACGTTCTCCTATAGTACATTTTGGGACATTTTAGTTCTGATGAGTGTATATATGATTTTGAGGACTAATCATACATACCGTAGGATTAATCTGATTCACGCTGTCCATAAACATGACGTTCAACATCATCAAAGAGAAGACGACATCGGGCCTATTGAAGGTGTTGTCAAATATGTACGAAAATACGTCGAATATGAACAAGGTGTATTTGATGCAGAGGTTGTTCAATCTACAAATGTCGATATGTTGCAAATCATATAAATTAGTTCAACATGATTGTAAGTCAATTGAGTTGGGTGGAAATTATGTTAAAAAATGANACATCATCAAAGAGAAGACGACATCGGGCCTATTGAAGGTGTTGTCAAATATGTACGAAAATACGTCGACTATGAACAAGGTGTATTTGATGCAGAGGTTGTTCAATCTACAAATGTCGATATGTTGCAAATCATATAAATTAGTTCAACATGATTGTAAGTCAATTGAGTTGGGTGGAAATTATGTTAAAAAATGNTGATTTTTGTGTAATCTTTACTCGAGTCGTGGTATACTGTTGTTGCTGCAATCAACAGTTCACGAGGATCTAATAAATTGAAATTTAATGAAATTCAAGATGTCAGCGAAAGCCCAAACGAGAAATTTGAGATTCTTCTGACAATGCTCTCATTGTTGATCGAAGGGGAAGAAGTAAATCAAAGAGCCCAAACAAACATGGGCGATCAAAATTAAGAAACCGTGAAAAATCTCCAAACAAACAAAACGAAAAGAGTTGAAATTGTGGAGAAAAATAACACTTTCGGACAGATTGTACAAAATTGAAGAAAAGAAAAATCACAAATTTTAATATAACAATAATTCCATATGTTTAGCAGAAGATACTAAGAATACTTTAATCCTTAGCGTGAATAGCCCAATTGAATTTTGGATTTTAGATTCAGTTGCATCGTTTCATTCGTCTCCATGTAAGGAATTTTTTCAAAATTTAAAATAAGGAAATGTTAGGAAGGTGTATATTGCCGACAACAAAACGTTGGAGATTGTTGGAGATTGAAGGGAAGAGAGATGTCTACATATAAACTCTAACAGAAAATGAGTGAGTGGACATTATAGAATGTCATAAATATTTCTGATCTCAAGAAGAATCTGATCTCTATTAGTCAGTTGGATAGCACAGGTTATGCAACCGAGTTTGGAAAGAGTTTGGGAAAGATTGTGAAGGGTGTCATGGTGGAAGCATGACCTAAAATATGGAACCCTATACACCAACTAGAGTGTATAAAAAAGGTTGTTGTTGCTAAGAGTGTTTCCAATTCAAGTAACAGCAACAACAACCAAGTTTTTACACCCTACAGCAGTGTCAATAGACTTGTACATATGAGCATAAAAGAAATGAAGATGATGGGTGCAAATGAAGTTTTAGAAGGCCTAAAATCTATTGATATGGGTGTTTGTGAGAGCTGCGTTATGGAAAAATATAAACGAGTTAGCTTCACAAAAGCTGCTAGAGAATCAAAGAAAGTGCGATTGGAAATGGTCCATACAGACGTTTGGGGACCATCTCTAGTTTCTTCATTTATAGTACCAAAATTTCACGGATTAGATGTCTCGCACTGTGCAACGAAAACTCTCTGTTTTCCTAAGGCTAGTTATATATCTCATGAACACTCTTTTCCTCCTCACGATATCTAGACACTATAACGTTGATCCAGTATTGTCTTATATAGTTAACGTTCACTCTTTAACGTCCAAGGACATTTTATAACTACCACGAAAATCAAAACATACAATAAATTTATACAAGTTTTACAACATATCATATACTACAAAATAGGGTTAGACTGCTTACTTGGTCGCGGAGAGACGTGTCATTGAGCTGAGTCAAAGAGATATACGACTCTTTATCCTAAGAAAAAATTTATATAATTTAAAATCCGGCTGCTCTGATACCAATCTGTCACAACCCAAATTTCAAAGGTTCAAAACTCAAATAGAAACTAAAATTGAAAGTGAAAACAAATAAAAACAAATAAAAATAAAAGTAAATTAATATAAAATAATGTTGTAAAATTAAAATGCGATTGAGAAAACAACACCACATTAAATATAAAATTAAATTAAATTATAAGACGGTGTTGTTCAAATTTATCCAAACAAAAAAAAAAAGTGTTTGGGATAGAATTACAAAAAAAAAAAAATACAAAAAAACTCAAACACAAAGACCTGTGACCGCATCTCCTGTGAGTGAACAACCTTTGAAGGCTCCCTCGTACGCTGCATAACAACCCCATCTGTGAGTGCACAACCTTTGAAGGCTCCCTCATACGAACCCATCTAAAATAATCACACATGTGGCCGCATCTCCTGACTTTAAACTGCTAGTCTAAACATGGTTTCGTCACCAAAGCTTTAGAGTTTAATCTATCTTTACAAAAATATTTTGTAAAATATTTTTCTCTTCATTTATAATTAGTCATCAAAAGTAATAATTAGGTACAAATTTGGTCTAGAACTCAAAACTTTCAAATCATGCTGTTCCTTAACCATATTTAAATCGAGATTCTTGAACTCCTTGTACCTTAAATAAAGTTGGTCTCCTCTAATAAATAGGAATTTCTCTTAAGATCATTAAATTCTTATAGACTCTAGGCTCAATATCATTAATACAATTATGCTTTATCTTAAACACGTCAAACATAAAACTAAAGTGCGTTCAATTTAACTTCATTTTATTGTCATCTTGAATGATGTTTAGGGTATATTCTTGATTTACCTTAAAGCTCTTGTGACATGACAGTTCATATTAGTTAAACTTTCCTCAAAATCAGAAGTTAAAAAACAACAACGATGAACCTAGGTCTATTAGTCATTTCAAAGTCAATTTCTTTCTCCATCTTATCGATAATAATAGTTCAACTAAATTCATATTATGCAAAGAAACAAGTTTAC
>NW_019272246.1:67406-67596 GCF_002738345.1 Cucurbita maxima
ACTCATAAAAACAGCTACCTAAATTATGTCCTAAAAATTTGAAAACATAAGTTATAGTTGATAATTACACAAAAATTTCCCTAAATTCATGAATTCGTGTCCAATTAGTTAATCCGAAAGATGGTAACTAGCATATAGTAATTGAAACTCCACATGAAGTAATTTAAAGTTCCCCAAAGTTTATCTCATC
>NW_019272246.1:67606-71322 GCF_002738345.1 Cucurbita maxima
CTTAATGAAGCATGAATTGCATTGAAGTTCATGAAATGCTTATAGACTCCAACTCTGAGTACTATTAATGTGTTTCATTGAGTTTCTCATAAATGAAACTAAGGTGCATTCAATTCAACTTTATTTTCTTGTCATACGAGATAAAATGGAAAAATTAAATCAAACAAACGGATGAACTGAACCGAATCAATCTAACCCAAATTGATTTAGTTTGTTTTTTTTGTTGGGTTGTTTGTTTATTTGATAACCCTTTTATATTATAACAATGTCCTCCAACTAAGAGAAAATATATTTGAGTAAAAGCTAAAAATATTGGATGTTCAAGAAAAGGCATTTGGTTTAGTGGTGTGATTCTTCATATTTGACATCAACCAAACATCATATTTGACATTTTATACTTACCATCATGCTCTTAATACTCATAGTCTTTCTTAACATATCATCCCTAGGCTTTATTCTCCAAGACATGTTATTTTATACTTACCATCACTTTCTTAGTACTCATAGTCTTTCTTAACATCCCATCCCAAGGCTTTATTCTCCAAGACACGTCATTTTATACTTACCATCATGCTCTTAATACTCATAGTCTTTCTTACCTAGTGTGATTCAATCTTTCAGCTCAAACTTTCCTCTCGNGACATTTTATACTTACCATCATGCTCTTAATACTCATAGTCTTTCTTAACATATCATCCCTAGGCTTTATTCTCCAAGACATGTTATTTTATACTTACCATCACTTTCTTAGTACTCATAGTCTTTCTTAACATCCCATCCCAAGGCTTTATTCTCCAAGACACGTCATTTTATACTTACCATCATGCTCTTAATACTCATAGTCTTTCNTTCTTACCTAGTGTGATTCAATCTTTCAGCTCAAACTTTCCTCTCGTCCGACGAAAAAAGTAGGAGTACGACTACCTTTTCCTTTTCTTGCCCGAGCCAAGGGATCATTCAATTTCTACCAAAAAGTACGTTATCTATTAGTTGCCATAATCAAATGTATTTCTCATTTCATGTTAGATCCTCCGAGAGCTTCCTAGTCCGTAGTAGACGAAACCTTGGACTTCTATTGAACTTATAGCATTACCTGGTGAGCTCGCCGTTGAGGGTTGGCCTTACAGGAGATCGAGCAGCCTTTCTTTACTTGCCTGGTATGCTTTCCCGCTTATCGTGTAACTAGCCAACTAGCCAAAGAGAGAGGTAGAGAGATCATGTCAATCAATTTGTATGTGCATTTTGTCCATCCTGTACTTGTCTGCTTAGCTTTCTTAGCAAACATCTCCGGTTTCCCTCGAACCAAGAGGTTCGCTTATCTATACCCAACAGTCACACTTTCAGCTGAAAGACTGATTTTTTTTCATAAAGTCGGTTCCAAGATCAAGAAAGAATGAAGCTTCTCAAAGGGAGGGTTACGCGATATGTCTTTTCATACTCACCTTTTCTTTAACCCTGCTATCAACCGAGCCATTCTCGTTTGTTGCTTTAAGGGGTCTCCCCATTGTAGATTACTCGGATTGGTTCTCGCATCCCTGTGCCAAAAAGTATGGGCGAGTTTGGTTTGAGTGTTCATCGATTGGGTGGATCCATATGCTCCGGAGGGGTGAGACGAGGTGTAGCGCATCTGTTTTGGGTATGTTGTCCGCTAAAGGTTTTAGGAAAGGGGTACAAATTTTCTACAAAAAAACGAACCAAAATCCTTCTTCCTTGCACGACTCACTCCTATCACGTTTAGAAGAAATATTTTAGAAAACGTGAGCGAGGAAATACGTTAAAAACAATTTCAAATAGAGCAATGTTATAAGCTAAAAGTGAATAAACAACAACTGGTCACGTTCTCCTTTAGTGCATTTTGGGACATTTTAGTTCTGAAGGGTGTAGATATGATTTTGAGGGCTAATCATACACGCCGTAGGGTTAATCTGGTTGACGCTTTCCAGAAACATGACGTTCAACATCATCACAGAGAAGACGACATCTGGCCTATGGAAGGTGTTTTCAAATATTTACGAAAATACGTCAGCTATGAACAAGGTGTATTTGATGCAGAGGTTGTTCAATCTACAAATGTCGATTTGTTGCAAATCATATAAATTAGTTCAACATGATTGTAAGTCAATTGAGTTGGGTGGAAATTATGTTAAAAAATAAAATTAAAGCATTGATTTTTATGTAATCTTTACTCGAGTCGTGGTATACTGTTGTTGCTGCAATCAACAGTTCACGAGGATCTAATAAATTGAAATTTAATGAAATTCAAGATGTCAGCGAAAGCCTAAACGAGAAATAGGAGATTCATCAGACAATGCTCTCATTGTTGATCGAAGAGGAAAAAGTAAATCAAAGAGCCCAAACAAACATGGGCGATCAAAATTAAGAAACCGTGAAAAATCTCCAAACAAACAAAACGTAAAGTGTTGAAATTGTGGAGAAAAATAACACTTTCAGACAGATTGTACAAAATTGAAGAAAAGAAAAATCACAAATTTGAAGGTAACATTAATTCCATATATTCAGCAGAAGATACTAAGAATGCTTTAATCCTTAGCGTGAATAACCCAATTGAATTTTAGATTTTAGATTCAGTTGCATCGTTTCATTCGTCTCCAAGTAAGGATTTTTTTTCAAAATTTCAAATAAGAAAATGTTAGGAAGGTGTATATTGCCGACAACAAAACGTTGGAGATTTAAGGGAAGAGAGATGTCTACATATAAACTCTAACAGGAAATGAGTGGGTGGACATTATAGAATGTCAGAAATATTTCGGATCTCAAGAAGAATCTGATCTCTATTGGTCAGTTGGATAGCACAGGATATGCAGCCGAGTTTAGAAAGAGTTTGGGAAAGATTGTGAAGAGTGTCATGGTGGTAGCATGACCTAAAATCGGGAACCCTATACACCAACTAGAGTGTATAAACAAGGTTGTTGTTGCTAAGAGTGTTTCCAATTCAAGTAACAACAATAACAACCAAGTTTTTAAACCCTACAGTAGTGTCAATAGACTTGCACATATGAGCATCAAAGAAATGAAGATGATGGGTGCAAATGAAGTTTTAGAAGGGCTAAAATTTATTGATATGGGTGTTTGTGAGAGCTGCGTTATGGAAAAATATAAACGAGTTAGCTTCTCAAAATCTGCTAGAGAACCAAAGAAAGTGCGATTGGAAATGGTCCATACAGACGTTTGGGGACCATCTCAAGTTTCTTCATTTCTAGTACCAAAATTTCATGGATTAGATGTCTCGCACTCTGCAACAAAAACTCTATGTTTTCCTAAGGCTAGTAATATATCTCATGACCACTCTTTTTCTCCTCACCATATCTAGACACTATAACGTCCAAGGACATTTTATAACTACCACGAAAATCAAAACATACAATAAATTTATACAAGTTTTACAACATATCATATACTACAAAATAGGGTTAGACTGCTTACTTGGTCGCGGAGAGACGTGTCATCTAGGTGAGTCATAGAGATATACGACTCTTTATCTTAAGAAAAAATCTATATAATTTAAAATCCGGCTACTCTGATACCAATCTGTCACAACCCAAATTTCAAGGGTTCAAAACTCAAATAAAAACTAAAATTGAAAGTGAAAACAAATAAAAACAAATAAAAAAAAAGTAAATTAATATAAAATAATGTTGTAAAATTAAAATGAGATTGAGAAAACAACACCACATTAAATATAAAATTAAATTAAA
>NW_019272247.1:0-73623 GCF_002738345.1 Cucurbita maxima
TTTTATTGTTCACACTCCTTCCCTTCAAAGTTCTATTGTAAACCATGAGGCTTGATCATTCCCGACTAACTTTTCGTGAACCTCAATCGTTACTCTGTTATTTTTTTTGCACGTGCTTCAAACTTCCAAGTTTAGGGTTTCAATTTTAAGCACCTTTTTACAGTTTTATACACTCCCTTCCTCCGACATTCTATTGTAAATCATGAGGCTTGATCATTCCCGAAATTTTTTTTGAAAAACTCCGATCGTTGCCCAGTGTTTTTATAACGTCCCGGATTTTGGTTTGCAAATAAGGTTTCGATTTTAGGCAACTTTTTATTGTTTTATACACTCCTTCCTTCCAAAGTTCTATTGTAAATCATGAGGCTTGATCATTCCCACCATAGTTTTCGTGAACCTCGATCGTTACTTTGTTTTTTTTAGCACGTGCTACAAACTTCCCATTTTAGGGTTTCAATTTTAAATACCTTTTTACAGTTTCAAACACTCCCTTCCGCCGACATTCTATTGTAAATCATGAGGCTTGATCATTCCCCAAACAAATTTTGAAAAACTTCGACCGTTGCCCAGTTTTTTTATAACGTCCCGAATTTTGGTTTGCAAATTAGGGTTTCGATTTTAGGCATCTTTTTATTGTTTCATACACTCCTTCCCTTCAAAGTTCTATTGTAAATCTTGAGGCTTGATCATTCCCGACATAGTTTTCGTGAACCTCGATCGTTACTCTGTTTTTTTTAGCACGTGCTTCAAACATCCCATTTGAAGGTTTCAATTTTAAGCACCTTTAAACAGTTTTATACACTCCCTTTCGCCAAAATTCTATTGCAAATCATGAGGCTTGATCATTCCCCAAACAAATTTTGAAAAACTCCGACCGTTGCCCTGTGTTTTTATAACGTCCCGGATTTGGGTGTGCAAATTAGGGTTTCGATTTTAGGCACCTTTTTATTGTTTTATGCACTACTTCCCTTCAAAGTCCATTGTAAACCATGAGGCTTGATGATTCCCGATAAAATTTTCGTGAACCTCGATCGTTACTCTGTTACTTTTAGCACGTGTTTCAAACATCCAATTTTAGGGTTTCAATTTAAAGCACCTTTTAACAGTTTTATACACTCCCTTTCGCCGAAATTCTATTGCAAATCATGAGGCTTGATCATTCCCCAAACAAATTTTGAAAAACTCCGACCGTTGCCCTGTGTTTTTATAACGTCCCGGATTTGGGTGTGCAAATTAGGGTTTCGATTTTAGGCACCTTTTTATTGTTTTATGCACTACTTCCCTTCAAAGTCCATTGTAAACCATGAGGCTTGATGATTCCCGATAAAATTTTCGTGAACCTCGATCGTTACTCTGTTACTTTTAGCACGTGTTTCAAACATCCAATTTTAGGGTTTCAATTTAAAGCACCTTTTAACAGTTTTATACACTCCCTTTCGCCGAAATTCTATTGCAAATCATGAGGCTTGATCATTCCCCAAACAAATTTTGAAAAACTCCGACCGTTGCCCTGTGTTTTTATAACGTCCCGGATTTGGGTTTGCAAATTAGGGTTTCGATTTTAGGCACCTTTTTATTGTTTTATACACTCCTTCCCTTCAAAGTTGTATTGTAAACCATGAGGCTTGATGATTCCCGACAAAATTTTCGTGAACCTCGATCGTTACTCAGTTTATTTTAGCACGTGCTTCAAACTTCCCATTTTAGGGTTTCAATTTTAAGCACCTTTTGACAGTTTTATACACTCCCTTCCACCGACATTCTATTGTAAATCATGAGGCTTGATCATTCCCCAAACAAATTTTGAAAAACTCCGACCGTTGCCCTGTGTTTTTATAACGTCCCGGATTTGGGTTTGCAAATTAGGGTTTCGATTTTAGGCACCTTTTTATTGTTTTATACACTCCTTCCCTTCAAAGTTCTATTGCAAACCATGAGGCTTGATGATTCCCGACAAAATTTTCGTGAACCTCGATCGTTACTCAGTTTTTTTTAGCACGTGCTTCAAACTTCCCATTTTAGGGTTTCAATTTTAAGCACCTTTTTACAGTTTTATACACTCCCTTCCGCCGACATTCTATTGTAAATCATGAGGCTTGATCATTCCCCAAACAAATTTTGAAAAACTCCGACCGTTGCCCAGTGTTTTTATAACGTCCCGGATTTTGGTTTGCAAATTAGGGTTTCGATTTTAGGCACCTTTTTATTGTTTTATACACTCCTTCCCTTCAAAGTTCTATTGCAAACCATGAGGCTTGATGATTCCCGACAAAATTTTCGTGAACCTCGATCGTTACTCAGTTTTTTTTAGCACGTGCTTCAAACTTCCCATTTTAGGGTTTCAATTTTAAGCACCTTTTTACAGTTTTATACACTCCCTTCCGCCGACATTCTATTGTAAATCATGAGGCTTGATCATTCCCCAAACAAATTTTGAAAAACTCCGACCGTTGCCCAGTGTTTTTATAACGTCCCGGATTTTGGTTTGCAAATTAGGGTTTCGATTTTAGGCACCTTTTTATTGTTTTATACACTCCTTCCCTTCAAAGTTCTATTGCAAACCATGAGGCTTGATGATTCCCGACAAAATTTTCGTGAACCTCGATCGTTACTCAGTTTTTTTTAGCACGTGCTTCAAACTTCCCATTTTAGGGTTTCAATTTTAAGCACCTTTTTACAGTTTTATACACTCCCTTCCGCCGACATTCTATTGTAAATCATGAGGCTTGATCATTCCCCAAACAAATTTTGAAAAACTCCGACCGTTGCCCAGTGTTTTTATAACGTCCCGGATTTTGGTTTGCAAATTAGGGTTTCGATTTTAGGCACCTTTTTATTGTTTTATACACTCCTTCCCTTCAAAGTTCTATTGCAAACCATGAGGCTTGATGATTCCCGACAAAATTTTCGTGAACCTCGATCGTTACTCAGTTTTTTTTAGCACGTGCTTCAAACTTCCCATTTTAGGGTTTCAATTTTAAGCACCTTTTTACAGTTTTATACACTCCCTTCCGCCGACATTCTATTGTAAATCATGAGGCTTGATCATTCCCCAAACAAATTTTGAAAAACTCCGACCGTTGCCCAGTGTTTTTATAACGTCCCGGATTTTGGTTTGCAAATTAGGGTTTCGATTTTAGGCACCTTTTTATTGTTTTATACACTCCTTCCCTTCAAAGTTCTATTGCAAACCATGAGGCTTGATGATTCCCGACAAAATTTTCGTGAACCTCGATCGTTACTCAGTTTTTTTTAGCACGTGCTTCAAACTTCCCATTTTAGGGTTTCAATTTTAAGCACCTTTTTACAGTTTTATACACTCCCTTCCGCCGACATTCTATTGTAAATCATGAGGCTTGATCATTCCCCAAACAAATTTTGAAAAACTCCGACCGTTGCCCTGTGTTTTTATAACGTCCCGATTTGGGTTTGCAAATTAGGGTTTCGATTTTAGGCACCTTTTTATTGTTTTATACACTCCTTCCCTTCAAAGTTCTATTGTAAACCATGAGGCTTGATCATTCCCGACAAAATTTTCGTGAACCTCGATCGTTACTCAGTTTTTTTTAGCACGTGCTTCAAACTTCCCAGTTTAGGGTTTCAATTTTAAGCACCTTTTTACAGTTTTATACACTCCCTTCCGCCGACATTCTATTGTAAATCATGAGGCTTGATCATTCCCCAAACAAATTTTGAAAAACTCCGACCGTTGCCCTGTGTTTTTATAACGTCCCGGATTTGGGTTTGCAAATTAGGGTTTCGATTTTAGGCACCTTTTTATTGTTTTATACACTCCTTCCCTTCAAAGTTCTATTGCAAACCATGAGGCTTGATGATTCCCGACAAAATTTTCGTGAACCTCGATCGTTACTCAGTTTTTTTTAGCACGTGCTTCAAACTTCCCATTTTAGGGTTTCAATTTTAAGCACCTTTTTACAGTTTCAAACACTCCCTTCCGCCGACATTCTATTGTAAATCATGAGGCTTGATCATTCCCCAAACAAATTTTGAAAAACTTCGACCGTTGCCCAGTGTTTTTATAACGTCCCGAATTTTGGTTTGCAAATTAGGGTTTCGATTTTAGGCATCTTTTTATTGTTTTATACACTCCTTCCCTTCAAATTTCTATTGTAAATCTTGAGGCTTGATCATTCCCGACATAGTTTTCGTGAACCTCGATCGCTACTCTGTTTTTTTTAGCACGTGCTTCAAACATCCCATTTGAAGGTTTCAATTTTAAGCACCTTTAAACAGTTTTATACACTCCCTTTCGCCAAAGTTCTATTGCAAATCATGAGGCTTGATCATTCCCCAAACAAATTTTGAAAAACTCCCACCGTTACCCTGTGTTTTTATAACGTCCCGGATTTGGGTGTGCAAATTAGGGTTTCGATTTTAGGCACCTTTTTATTGTTTTATGCACTACTTCCCTTCAAAGTCCATTGTAAACCATGAGGCTTGATGATTCCCGATAAAATTTTCGTGAACCTCGATCGTTATTCTGTTACTTTTAGCACGTGTTTCAAACATCCAATTTTAGGGTTTCAATTTAAAGCACCTTTTAATAGTTTTATACACTCCCTTTCGCCAAAATTCTATTGCAAATCATGAGGCTTGATCATTCCCCAAACAAATTTTGAAAAACTCCGACCGTTGCCCTGTGTTTTTATAACGTCCCGGATTTGGGTGTGCAAATTAGGGTTTCGATTTTAGGCACCTTTTTATTGTTTTATGCACTACTTCCCTTCAAAGTCCATTGTAAACCATGAGGCTTGATGATTCCCGATAAAATTTTCGTGAACCTCGATCGTTACTCTGTTACTTTTAGCATGTGTTTCAAACATCCAATTTTAGGGTTTCAATTTAAAGCACCTTTTAACAGTTTTATACACTCCCTTTCGCCGAAATTCTATTGCAAATCATGAGGCTTGATCATTCCCCAAACAAATTTTGAAAAACTCCGACCGTTGCCCTGTGTTTTTCTAACGTCCCGGATTTGGGTTTGCAAATTAGGGTTTCGATTTTAGGCACCTTTTTATTGTTTTATACACTCCTTCCCTTCAATGTTCTGCTGTAAATCTTGAGGCTTGATCATTCCCGACATAGTTTTCGTGAACCTCGATCGTTACTCTGTTTTTTTTAGCACGTGCATCAAACTTCCCATTTTAGGGTTTCAATTTTAAGCACCTTTTAACAGTTTTATACACTCCCTTTCGCCGAAATTCTAGTGCAAATCATGAGGCTTGATCATTCCCCAAACAAATTTTGAAAACCTCCGATCGTTGCCCAGTGTTTGTATAACGTCCCAGATTTTTGTTTGCAAATTAGGGTTTCAATTTTAGGCACATTTTTATTGTTTTGTACACTCCTTCCCTTCAAAGTTCTATTTTAAACCATGAGGCTTGATCATTCCCGACAATATTTTCGTGAACCTCGATCGTTACTCTGTTATTTTTAGCACGTGCTTCAAACTTCCCATTTTAGGGTTTCAATTTTAAGCACCTTTTAACATCTTTATACACTCCCTTTCGCCGAAATTCTATTGTAAATCACGAGGCTTGATCATTCCCCGAACAAATTTTGAAAAACTCCGTCCGTTGCCCAGTGTTTTTATAACGTCCCTGATTTGGGTTTGCAAATTAGGGTTTCGATTTTAGGCACCTTTTTATTGTTTTGTATACTCTTTTCCTTCAAAGTTCTATTGTAAACCATGAGGCTTGATCATTCCCGACAAAATTTTCGTGAACCTCGATCGTTACTCTGTTATTTTTAGCACGTGCTTCAAACTTCCCACTTTAGGGTTTCAATTTTAAGCACCTTTTAACAGCTTTATACACTCCCTGTCGCAGAAATTCTATTGCAATTCATGAGGCTTGATCATTCCCCAAACAAATTTTGAAAAACTCCGACCGTTGCCCTGTGTTTTTATAACGTCCCGGATTTGGGTTTGCAAATTAGGGTTTCGATTTTAGGCACCTTTTTATTGTTTTATACACTCCTTCCCTTCAAAGTTCTATTGTAAACCATGAGGCTTGATCATTCCCGACAAAATTTTCGTGAACCTCGATCGTTACTCTGTTATTTTTAGCACGTGCTTCAAACTTCCCATTTTAGGGTTTCAATTTTAAGCACCTTTTAACAGTTTTATACACTCCCTTTCGCCGAAATTCTATTGCAAATCATGAGGCTTGATCATTCCCCAAACAAATTTTGAAAAACTCCGACCGTTGCCCTGTGTTTTTATAACGTCCCGGATTTGGGTTTGCAAATTAGGGTTTCGATTTTAGGCACCTTTTTATTGTTTTATACACTCCTTCCCTTCAAAGTTCTATTGCAAACCATGAGGCTTGATGATTCCCGACAAAATTTTCGTGAACCTCGATCGTTACTCAGTTTTTTTTAGCACGTGCTTCAAACTTCCCAGTTTAGGGTTTCAATTTTAAGCACCTTTTTACAGTTTTATACACTCCCTTCCGCCGACATTCTATTGTAAATCATGAGGCTTGATCATTCCCCAAACAAATTTTGAAAAACTTCGACCGTTGCCCTGTGTTTTTATAACGTCCCGGATTTGGGTTTGCAAATTAGGGTTTCGATTTTAGGCACCTTTTTATTGTTTTATACACTCCTTCCCTTCAAAGTTCTATTGTAAACCATGAGGCTTGATCATTCCCGACAAAATTTTCGTGAACCTCGATCGTTACTCTGTTATTTTTAGCACGTGCTTCAAACATCCCATTTTAGGGTTTCAATTTAAAGCACCTTTTAACAGCTTTATACACTCCCTTTCGCCGAAATTCTATTGCAAATCACGAGGCTTGATCATTCCCCAAACAAATTTTGAAAAACTCCGACCGTTGCCCTGTGTTTTTAAAACGTCCCGGATTTGTGTCTGCAAATTAGGGTTTCGATATTAAGCACATTTTTATATTTTATACACTCCTTCCATTCAAAGTTCTATTGTAATTCATGAGGCTTGATCATTCCCGATAAAATTTTCGTGAACCTCGATCGTTACTCTGTTATTTTTAGCACGTGCTTAAAACTTCCCATTTTAGGGTTTCAATTTTAAGTAACTTTTAACAGTTTTATATACTCCCTTTCTCCGAAATTCTATTGTAAATCATGAGGCTTGATCATTACTCAAACAAATTTTGAAAAACATCGACCGTTGCCCTGTATTTTTATAACGTCCCAGATTTTGGTTTGCAAATTAGGGTTTCATTTTTAGGCACCTTTTTAATGTTTTATACACTCCTTCCCTTCAAAATTCTATTGTAAATCATGTGGCTTGATCATTCCCGACATAGTTTTGGTGAACCTCGATCGTTACTCTGTTATTTTTAGCACGTGCTTCAAATTTCCCATTTTAGGGTTTCAATTTTAAGCACCTTTTTACAGTTTTATACACTCACTTTCGCCGAAATTCTATTGCAAATCATGAGGCTTGATCATTCGCAAAACAAATTTTGAAAACCTCTGACCGTTGCCTACTGTTTGTATAACGTCCCGGATAATGGTTTGCAAATTAGGATTTCAATTTTAGGCACCTTTTTATTGTTTTATACACTCCTTCCCTTCAAAGTTCTACTGTAAACCATAAGGCTTGATGATTCCCGATAAAATTTTCGTTAATCTCGATCGTTATTCTGTTTTTTTTTTTAGCGCGTGCTTCAAACTTCCCATTTTAGGGTTTCAATTTTAAGCACATTTTAACAGCTTTATACACTCCCTTTCGCCGAAATTCTATTGGAAATCATGAGGCTTAATCATTCGCCAAACAAATTTTGAAAATCTCCGACCGTTGCCCAGTGTTTTTATAACGTCCCGGATTTTGGTTTGCAAATTAGGGTTTCGATTTTAGGCACCTTTTTATTGTTTTATACACTCCTTCCTTCCAAAGTTCTATTGTAAATCATGAGGCTTGATCATTCCCCAAACAAATTTTGAAAAACTCCGACCGTTGCCCTGTGTTTTTATAACGTACCGGATTTGGGTTTGCAAATTAGGGTTTCGATTTTAGGCACCTTTTTATTGTTTTATACACTCCTTCCTTCCAAAGTTCTATTGTAAATCATGAGGCTTGATCATTCCCCAAACAAATTTTGAAAAACTCCGACCGTTGCCCTGTGTTTTTATAACGTACCGGATTTGGGTTTGCAAATTAGGGTTTCGATTTTAGGCACCTTTTTATTGTTTTATACACTCCTTCCTTCCAAAGTTCTATTGTAAATCATGAGGCTTGATCATTCCCCAAACAAATTTTGAAAAACTCCGACCGTTGCCCTGTGTTTGTATAACGTCCCGGATTTTGGTTTGCAAATTAGGGTTTCGATTTTAGGCACCTTTTTATTGTTTTGTACACTCCTTCCCTTCAAAGTTCTATTGTAAACCATGAGGCTTCATCATTCCCGACAAAATTTTCGTGAACCTCGATCGTTACTCTGTTATTTTTAGCACGTGCTTCAAACTTCCCATTTTAGGGTTTCAATTTTAAGAACCTTTTAACAGTTTTATACACTCCCTTTTGCCAAAATTCGATTGCAAATCAGGAGGCTTGATCATTCCCCAAACAAATTTTAAAAACCTCCCACCGTTACCCTGTGTTTTTATAACGTCCCGGATTTGGGTTTGCAAATTAGGGTTTCGATTTTAGGCACATTTTTATTATTTTATACACTCCTTCCCTTCAAAGTTCTATTGTAAACCATGAGGCTTGATCACTCCCGACAAAATTTTCGTGAACCTCGATCGTTACTCTGTTATTTTTAGCACGTGCTTCAAACTTCCCATTTTAGGGTTTCAATTTTAAGCACCTTTTAACAGCTTTATACACTCCCTTTCGCCGAAATTCTATTGCAAATCACGAGGCTTGATCATTCCCCGAACAAATTTTGAAAAACTCCGACCGTTGCCCTGTGTTTTTATAACGTCCCGGATTTGGGTTTGCAAATTAGAGTTTCGATATTAAGCACCTTTTTATTGTTTATACACTCCTTCCATTCAAAGTTCTATTGTAATTCATGAGGCTTGATCATTCCCGACAAAACTTTCGTGAACCTCGATCGTAACTTTGTTATTTTTAGCTCGTGCTTCAAACTTCCCATTTTAGGGTTTCAATTTTAAGTACCTTTTAGTAGTTTTATACACTCCCTTTCGCCGAAATTCTATTGGAAATCATGAGGCTTGATCATTACTCAAACAAATTTTGAAAAACTCCGACCGTTGCCCTGTGTATTTATAACGTCCCAGATTTTGGTTTGCAAATTAGGGTTTCATTTTTAGGCACCTTTTTATTGTTTTATACACTCTTCCCTTCAAAGTTCTATTGTAAATCATGTGGCTTGATTATTCCCGACATAGTTTTGGTGAACCTCGATCGTTACTCTGTTATTTTTAGCACGTGCTTCAAACTTCCCATTTTAGGGTTTCAATTTTAAGCACCTTTTAACAGTTTTATACACTCCCTTTTGCCGAAATTCTATTGCAAATCATGAGGCTTGATCATTCCCCAAACAAATTTTGAAAAACTCCGACCATTGCCCTGTGTTTTTATAACGTCTCGGATTTGGGTTTGCAAATTAGTGTTTCGATTTTAGGCACCTTTTTATTGTTTTATACACTCCTTCCCTTCAATGTTCTGCTGTAAATCTTGAGGCTTGATCATTCCCGACATAGTTTTCGTGAACCTCGATCGTTACTCTATTTTTTTTAGCACGTGCATCAAACTTCCCATTTTAGGGTTTCAATTTTAAGCACCTTTTAACAGTTTTATACACTCCCTTTCGCCGAAATTCTAGTGCAAATCATGAGGCTTGATCATTCCCCAAACAAATTTTGAAAAACTCCGACCGTTGCCCTGTATTTTTATAACGTCCCGATTTGGGTTTGCAAATTAGGGTTTCGATTTTAGGCACCTTTTTATTGTTTTATACACTCCTTCCCTTCAAAGTTGTATTGTAAACAATGAGGCTTGATGATTTCCGACAAATTTTCGTGAACCTCGATCGTTACTCTGTTATTTTTAGCATGTGCTTCAAACTTCCCAGTTTAGGGTTTCAATTTTAAGCACCTTTTAACAGCTTTATACACTCCCTGTCGCAGAAATTCTATTGCAATTCATGAGGCTTGATCATTCCCCAAACAAAT
Source organism: Cucurbita maxima (assembly GCF_002738345.1). Taxonomy (NCBI): domain Eukaryota; kingdom Viridiplantae; phylum Streptophyta; class Magnoliopsida; order Cucurbitales; family Cucurbitaceae; genus Cucurbita; species Cucurbita maxima. The sequence goes on from NW_019272247.1 coordinate 10,150, forward strand.
TTTGAAAAACTCCGACCGTTGCCCATTGTTTTTGTAACGTCCCGGATTTGGGTTTGCAAATTAGGGTTTCGATTTTAGGCACCTTTTTATTGTCTTATTCCCTCCTTCCCTTCAAAGTTCTATTGTAAACCATGAGGCTTGATGATTCCCGACAAAATTTTCGTGAACCTCGATCGTTACTCTGTTATTTTTAGCACGTGATTCAAACTTCCATTTTAGGGTTTCAATTTTAAGCACCTTTAAGCAGTTTTATACACTCCCTTTCGCCAAAATTCTATTGCAAATCATGAGGCTTGATATTTCCCCAAACAAATTTTGCAAAACCCCGAGCGTTGCTGATTGTTTTTATAACGTCCCGAATTTGGGTTTGCAAATTAGGGTTTCGATTTTAGGCATCTTTTTATTGTTTTATACACTCCTTCCCTTCAAAGTTATTTTGTAAACCATGAGGCTTGATCATTCCCGACAAAATTTTCGTGAACCTCGATCGTTACTGTGTTTTTTTTAGCACGTGCTTCAAACTTCCCATTTTAGAGTTTCAATTTTAAAGACCTTTAAAAAGTTTTATACACTCCCTTTCGCCGAAATTCTATTGCAAATCATGAGGCTTGATCATTCCCCAAACAAATTTTGCAAAACCCCGAGCGTTGCCGAGTGTTTTCATAACGTCCCGGATTTGGGTTTGCAAATTAAAATTTTGCAAAACCCCGAGCGTTGCCGAGTGTTTTCATAACGTCCCGGATTTGGGTTTGCAAATTAGGGTTTCGGTTTTAGGCATCTTTTTATTGTTTTATACACTCCTTCCCTTCAAAGTTCTATTGTAAACCATGAGGCTTGATAATTCCCGACAAAATTTTCGTGAACCTCGATCGTTACTCTGTTTTTTTTAGCACGTGCTTCAAACATCCCATTTTTAGGTCTCAATTTTAAGCACCTTTAAACAGTTTTATACACTCCCTTTCGCCGAATTCTATTGCAAATCACAAGTCTTGATAATTCCCCAAACAAATTTTGCAAAACCCCGACCGTTGCCCTGTGTTTTTATAACGTACCGGATTTGGGTTTGCAAATTAGGGTTTCGATTTTAGGCACCTTTTTATTGTTTTATACACTCCTTCCCTTCAAAGTTCTATTGTAAACCATGAGGCTTGATGATTCCCGACAAAATTTTCGTGAACCTCGATCGTTACTCTGTTATTTTTAGCACGTGCTTCAAACTTCCATTTTAGGGTTTCAATTTTAAGCACCTTTAAGCAGTAGTATACACTCCCTTTCGCCAAAATTCTATTGCAAATCATGAGGCTTGATAATTCCCCAAACAAATTTTGCAAAACCCCGAGCGTTGCCGAGTGTTTTCATAACGTCCCGGATTTGGGTTTGCAAATTAAGGTTTCGATTTTAGGCATCTTTTTATTGTTTTATACACTCCTTCCCTTATTTGGGTTTGCAAATTAAGGTTTCGATTTTAGGCATCTTTTTATTGTTTTATACACTCCTTCCCTTCAAAGTTCTATTGTAAACCATGAGGCTTGATAATTCCCGACAAAATTTTCGTGAACCTCGATCGTTACTCTCGTTGTTATAGTACGTGCTTCAAACTTCTATTTTAGGGTTTCAATTTTAAGCACCATTAAACAGTTTTATACACTCCCTTTCGGCAAAATTCTATTGCAAATCATGAGGCTTGATCATTCCCCAAACAAATTTTGCAAAACCCCGACCGTTGCCGAGTGTTTTTATAACGTCCCGGATTTGGGTTTGCAAATTAGGGTTTCGATTTTAGGCACCTTTTTATTGTTTTATACACTCCTTACCTTCAAAGTTCTATTGTAAACCATGAGGCTTGATGATTCCCGACAAAATTTTCGTGAACCTCGATCGTTACTCTGTTTTTTTTAGCACGTGCTTCAAACTTCCCATTTTAGGGTTTCAATTGTAAGCACCTTTAAACAATTTTATACACTCCCTTTCGCCGAAATTCTATTGTAAATCATGAGCCTTGATCATTCCCCAAACAAATTTTCAAAAACTCCGACCGTTGCCCAGCGTTTTATAACATCCCGAATTTTGGTTTGCAAATTAGGGTTTCGATTTTAGGCACCTTTTTATGGTTTTATACACTCCTTCCCTTCAAAGTTTCATCGTAAACCATTAGGCTTGATCATTCCCGACAAAATTTTCGTGAACCTCGATCGTTACTCTGTTTTTTTTAGCACGTGCTTCAAACTTCCCATTTTAGGGTTTTAATTTTAAGCACCTTTAAACAGTTTTATACACTCCTATTTCGCCGAAGTTCTATTGCAAATCATGAGGCTAGATCATTCCCCAAACAAATTTTGAAAAACTCCGACCGTTGCCCTGTGTTTTTGTAACGTCCCGGATTTGGGTTTACAAATTAGCGTTTCGATTTTGGGCACCTTTTTATTGTTTTATACACTCCTTCTCTTCAAAGTTCTATTCTAAAGCATGAGGCCTGATGATTCCCGACAAAATGTTCGTGAACCTCGATCGTTACTCGGTTATTTTTAGCACGTGCTTCAAACTTCCATTTTAGGGTTTCAATTTTAAGCACCTTTAAACAGTTTTATACACTCCCTTTCGCCAAAATTCTATTGCAAATCATGAGGCTTGATCATTCCCCAAACAAATTTTGTAAAACCCCGACCGTTGCCGAGTGTTGTTATAACGTCCCGGATCTGGGTTTGCAAATTAGGGTTTCGATTTTAGGCACCTTTTTATTGTTTTATACACTCCTTCCCTTCAAAGTTCTATTGTAAACCATGAGGCTTGATGATTCCCGACAAAATTATCGTGAACCTCGATCGTTACTAAGTTCTATTGTAAACCATGAGGCTTGATGATTCCCGACAAAATTATCGTGAACCTCGATCGTTACTCTGTTGTTTTTTATCACGTGCTTCAAACTTCCATTTTTGGATCTCAATTTTAAGCACCTTTAAATAGTTTTATACACTCCATTTCGCCGAATTTCTATTGCAAATCATGAGGCTTGATCATTCCCCGAACAAATTTTAAAAAACTCCAACCGTTGCCTAGCGTTTTTATAACAATCCGAAGTTTGCTTTGCAAATTAGGGTTTCGATTTTAGGCACCTTTTTAATATTTTATACACTCATTCCCTTCAAAGTTCTATTGTAAACCATGAGGCTTGTTCATTCCCGGCAAAATGTTCGTGAACCTCGATCGTTACTCTGTTATTGTTAGCACGTGCTTCAAACTTCCATTTTTGGGTCTCAATTTTAAGCACCTTTAAATAGTTTTATACACTCCCTTTCGCCAAAATTCTATTGCAAATCATGAGGCTTGATCATTCCCCAAACAAATTTTGCAAAACCCCGAGCGTTGCCCAGTGTTTTTATAACGTCCCGGATTTGGGATTGCAAATTAGGGTTTCGATTTTAGGCACCTTTTTATTGTATTATATATTCCTTCCCTTCAAAGTTCTTTTGTAAACCATGAGGCTTGACCATTCCCAACAAAATTTTTGTGAACCTCGATCGTTACTCTGTTTTTTTTAGCACGTGCTTCAAACATCCCATTTGAAGGTTTCAATTTTAAGCACCTTTTAAAAGTTTTATACACTCCCTTCCTCAAACATTCTTTTGTAAATCATGAAGCTTGATCATTCCTCAAACAAATTTTGAAAAACTCCGACCGTTGCCCAGTGTTTTTATAACGTCCCGGATTTGGGTTTGCAAATTAGGGTTTCGATTTTAGGCACCTTTTTATTGTTTTATACACTCCTTCCCTTCAAAGTTCTATTGTAAACCATGAGGCTTGATCATTCCNAAAGTTCTATTGTAAACCATGAGGCTTGATGATTCCCGACAAAATTATCGTGAACCTCGATCGTTACTATTATTTTTTAGCACGTGCTTCAAACTTCCCATTTTTGGGTTTCAATTTTAAGCAACTTTAAACAGTTTTATACACTCCCTTTCGCCGAAATTCTATTGCAAATTATGAGGCTTGATCAATCCCCAAACAAAGTTTCAAAAACTCCGACCGTTGCCAGTGTTTTTATAACGTCCCAAATTTTTGTTTGCAAATTAGGGTTTCGATTTTGGGCACCTTTTTATTGTTTAATACACTCTTTCCCTTCAAAGTTCTATTGCAAACCATGAGGCTTGATGATTCCCGACAAAACTTTCGTGAAACAAGATCGTTACTCTGTTTTTTTTAGCACGTTCTTCAAACTTCCCATTTTCGGGTCTCAATTTTAAGCACCTTTAAACAGTTCTATACACTCCCTTTCGCCGAAATTCTATTGCAAATCATGAGTCTTGATCATTCCCCAAACAAATTTTGCAAAACCCCGATCGTTGGCCAGTGTTTTTATAACGTCCCAGATTTGGGTTTGCAAATTAGGGTTTCGATTTTAGGCACCATTTTATTGTTTTATACACTCCTTCCCTTCAAAGTTCTATTGTAAACCATGAGGCTTGATCATTCCCGACAAAATGTTCGTGAACCTCGATCGTTACTCTGTTATTTTTAGCACGTGCTTCAAACTTCCCATTTTAGGGCTTCAATTTTAAGCACCTTTTAATAGTTTTATACACTCCCTTTCGCAGACATTCTTTTGTAAATCATGAGGCTTGATCATTCCCCAACCAAATTTTGAAAAACTCCGACCGTTGCCCTGTGTTTTTATAACGTCCCGGATTTGGGTTTGCAAATTAGGGTTTCGATTTTAGGCACCTTTTTATTGTTTTATACACTCCTTCCCTTCAAAGTTCTATTGTAAACCATGAGGCTTGATGATTCCCGACAAAATTTTCGTGAACCTCGATCGTTACTCAGTTTTTTTTAGCACGTGCTTCAAACTTCCCATTTTAGGGTTTCAATTTTAAGCACCTTTTTACAGTTTTATACACTCCCTTCCGCCGACATTCTATTGTAAATCATGAGGCTTGATCATTCCCCAAACAAATTTTGAAAAACTCCGACCGTTGCCCAGTGTTTTTATAACGTCCCGGATTTTGGTTTGCAAATTAGGGTTTCGATTTTAGGCACCTTTTTATTGTTTTATACACTCCTTCCCTTCAAAGTTCTATTGTAAACCATGAGGTTTGATGATTCCCGACAAAAATTTTCGTGAACCACGATCGTTCTCTGTTTTTTTTAGCATGTGCCTCAAACTTCCAATTTTAGGGTATCAATTTTAAGCACCTTTTTACAGTTTTATACACTTACTTCCTCGGACATTCTATTGTAAATCATAAGGCTTGATCATTCCCCACACAAATTTTGAAAAACTCCGACCGGTTCCCAGTGTTTTTATAACGTCCCAAATTTTTCATTGCAAATTAGGGTTTCAATTGTAGGCACCTTTTTATTGTTTTATACACTCCTTACCTTCAAAGTTCTATTGTAAACAATGAGGCTTGATCATTCTCGACAAAATTTTTGTGAACCTCGATCGCTACTCAGTTTTTTTTAGCAAGTGCTTCAAACTTCCCATTTTAGGGTTTCAATTTTAAGCACCTTTTTACAGTTTTATACACTCCCTTCCGCCGACATTCTATTGTAAATCATGAGGCTTGATCAATCCCCAAACAAATTTTGAAAAACTCCCTTCCGCCGACATTCTATTGTAAATCATGAGGCTTGATCAATCCCCAAACAAATTTTGAAAAATTCCGACCGTTGCCAGTGTTTTTATAACGTCCCGAATTTTTGTTTGCAAATTAGGCTTTCGATTTTAGGCGCCTTTTTATGGTTTTATACACTCCTTCCCTTCAATGTTCTATTGCAAACCATGAGGCTTGATGATTCCCGACATAGTTTTCGTGAACCTCGATCGTTACTCTGTTTTTTTTAGCACGTGCTTCAAACTTCCCATTTTAGGGTTTCAATTTTAAGCATCTTTTTACAGTTTCATACACTCCCTTCCGCCGACATTCTAGTGTAAATCCTGAGGCTTGGTCATTCCCGAAAAAAATTTTGAAAAACTTCGACCATTGCCCAGTGTTTTTACAACATACCGGATTGTTGTTTGCAAATTAGGGTTTCGATTTTAGACACCTTTTTATTGTTTTTTTCACTCCTTCACTTCAAAGTTCTATTCTAAATCATGAGGCTTGATCATTCCCGACATAGTTTTCGTGAACCTCAATCGTTACTCTGTTATTTTTAGCACGTGCTTCAAACTTCCCATTTTAGGGCTTCAATTTTAAGCACCTTTTAATAGTTTTATACACTCCCTTTCGCAGACATTCTTTTGTAAATCATGAGGCTTGATCATTCCCCAACCAAATTTTGAAAAACTCCGACCGTTGCCCAGTATTTTTATAACGTCTCGGATTTGGGTTTGCAAATTATTGTTTCGATTTTCGGCACCATTTTATTGTTTTATACACTCCTTCCCTTCAAAGTGCTATTGTAAACCATGAGGTTTGATGATTCCCGACAAAATTTTCGTGAACCACGATCGTGCTCTGTTTTTTTTAGCACGTGCCTTAAACTTTCAATTTTAGGATATCAATTTTAAGCACCTTTTTATAGTTTTATACACTTACTTCCTCCGACATTCTATTGTAAATCATGAGGCTTGATCATTCCCCAAACAAATTTTGAAAAACTCCGACCGGTTCCTAGTGTTTTTATAACGTCCCGAATTTTCTTTGCAAAATAGGGTTTCGATTTGAGGCACCTTTTTATTGTTTTATACACTCCTTCCCTTCAAAGTTATTTTGTAAACCATGAGGCTTGATCATTCCTGAGAAAAGTTTCTTAAAACTCGATCGTTACTCTATATTTTTTAGCACGTGCTTCAAACTTCCCATTTTAGGGTTTCAATATTAAGCACCTTTTAACAGTTTTATACATTCCCTTTCGCCGAAATTCTATTGCAACTTCTGAGGCTTGATCATTCTCCAAACAAATTTTGAAAAACTCCGACCGTTGCCCTATGTTTTTATAACGTCCCGGATTTTTGTTTGCAAATTAGGGTTTCGATTTTAGACACCTTTTTATTGTTTTATTCACTCCTTCCCTTCAAAGTTCTATTGTAAATCAAGAGGCTTGATCATTCCGACATAGTTTTCGTGAACCTCGAACGTTACTCTATTTTTTTTAGCACGTTTCAAACTTCCCTTTTTAGGGTTTCAAGTTTAATCACCTTTTTACAGTTTTATACACTCCCTTCCACCGACATTGTATTGTAAATCATGAGGCTTGATCATTCCCCAAACCACTTTTTAAAAACTCTGACAGTTCCCTAGTGTTTTTATAACGTCCCAAATTTTGTTTTGCAAATTAGAGTTTCAATTTTAGGCACCTTTTTTATTGTTTTATACACTCCTTACCTTCAAAGTTCTATTGTAAACCATGAGGCTTGATCATTCTCGACAAAATTTTGGTGAACCTCGATCGTTCCTCTGTTTTTTTTAGCACGTGCTTCAAACTTCTCATTTTAGGGTTTCAATTTTAAGCACCTTTTTACAGTTTTATACACTTACTTCCTCCGACATTCTATTGTAAATCATGAGGCTTGATCATTCCCAAAAACAAATTTTGAAAAACTCCGACCGGTTCCCAGTGTTTTTATAACGTCCCGGATTATTGTTTGCAAAATAGGGTTTCGATTTGAGGCACCTTTTTATTGTTTTATAAACTCCTTCCCTTCAAAGTTATTTTGTAAACCATGAGGCTTGATCATTCCTGAGAAAATTTTCGTAAAACTCGATTGTTACTCTATTTTTTTTAGCACGTGCTTCAAACTTCCCATTTTAGGGTTTCAATTTTAAGCACCTTTTTACAGTTTTATACACTCCCTTCTGCCGACATTCTATTTTAAATCATGAGGCTTGATCATTCCCCAAACAAATTTTGAAAAACTCCGACCGTTGCCCTGTGTTTTTATAACGTCCCGGATTTTGGTTTGCAAATTAGGGTTTCGATTTTAGGCAGCTTTTTATTGTTTTATAAAATCCTCCCTTTCAAATATTGCAAACCATGAGGCTTGATTATTCCTAACATAGTTTTCGTAAACCTCGATCGTTACTCTATTTTTTTTTAGCAGGTACTTCAAACATCCCATTTTGGGGTTTCAATTTTAAGCACCTTTTTACAGTTTTATACACTCCCTTCTGCCGACATTCTAGTGTAAATCCTGATGCTTGATCATTCCCGAAATTTTTTTTGAAAAACTCCTACCATTGCCCAGTGTTTTTACAACGTACCGGATTTTTGTTTGCAAATTAGGGTTTCGATTTTAGACACCTTTTTATTGTTTTATTCACTCCTTCCCTTCAAAGTTCTATTGTAAATCAAGAGGTTTGATCATTCTCGACATAGTTTTCGTGAACCTCGATCGTTACTCTGTTTTTTTAGCACGTGTTTCAAACTTCCCTTTTTAGGGTTTCAATTTTAAGCACCTTTTAACAGTTTTATACTCTCCCTTTTGCCGAAATTCTATTGCAAATCATGAAGCTTGATCATTCACAAAACAAATTTTGAAATGGTCCGATCGTTGCCCAGTCTTTTTATAACGTCTCGGATTTGGGTTTGCAAATTAATGTTTCGATTTTAGGCACCTTTTTACAGTTTTATACACTCCTTTCCGCCGACATTCTATTGTAAATCATGAGGCTTGATCAATCCCCAAACAAATTTTGAAAAACTCCGGCCGTTGCCAGTGTTTTTATAACGTCCCGAATTTTTGTTTGCAAATTAGGGTTTCGATTTTAGGCACCTTTTTATTGTTTTATACACCTCTTCCCTTCAAAGTTCAATTGTAAACCATGAGGCTTGATGATTCCCGACAAAATTTTCGTGAACCTCGATCGTTACTCTGTTTTTTTTAGCACGTGCTTCAAACTTCCCATTTTAGGGTTTCAATTTTAAGCAACTTTTTACAGTTTTATACACTCCCTTCTGCCGACATTGTATTCTAAATCATGAGGCTTGATCATTCCCCATACAAATTTTGAAAAACTCCGACAATTGCCTAGTGATTTTATAACGTCCCGAATTTTTGTTTGCAAATTAGGGTTTCGATTTTAGGAACATTTTTTATTGTTTTATACAATCCTTACCTTCAAAGTTCTATTGTAAATCATGAGGCTTGATCATTCTCGAAAAAATTTTCGTGAACCTCGATCGTTCCTCTGTTTTTTTTAGCATGTGCTTCAAACTTCTCGTTTTAGGGTTTCAATTTTAAGCACCTTTTTACAGTTTTATACACTCCCTTCCGCCGTCATTCTATTGTAAATCATGAGGCTTTATCATTCCCCAAACAAATTTTAAAAAACTCCGACCGTTGCCCTGTGTTTTTATAAAGTCCTGGATTTTGGTTTGCAAATTAGGGTTTCGATTTTAGGCACCTTTTTATTGTTTTATAAAATCCTCGCTTTCAAAGTTCTTTTGTAAATCATGAGGCTTGATCATTCCCGACATAGTTTTCGTGAACCTCGATCGTTACTCTATTTTTTTTTAGCACGTGCTTCAAACTTCCCATTTCAGGGTTTCAATTTTAAGCACCTTTTTACAGTTTTATACACTCCCTTCCACCGACATTCTATTGTAAATCATGATGCTTGATCAATCCCCAAACAAATTTTGAATCTGACCGTTGCCTGTGTTTTTATAACGTCCCAAATTTTTGTTTGCAAATTATGGTTTCGATTTTAGGCACCTTTTTATTGTTTTATACACTCTTTCCCTTCAAAGTTCTATTGCAAACCATGAGCCTTGATGATTCCCGACATAGTTTTCGTGAACCTCGATCGTTACTTTGTTTTTTTTAGCACGTGCTTCAAACTTCCCATTTTAGGGTTTCAATTTTAAGCTAGTGTAAATCCTGAGGCTTGGTCATTCCCGAAAAAAATTTTGAAAAACTCCGACCATTGCCCATTGTTTTTACAACGTACCGGATTGTTGTTTGCAAATTAGGGTTTCGATTTTAGACACCTTTTTATTGTTTTATTCACTCGTTCACTTCAAAGTTCTATTCTAAATCATGAGGCTTGATCATTCCCGACATAGTTTTCGTGAACCTCAATCGTTACTCTCTTATTTTTAGCACGTGCTTCAAACTTCCCATTTTAGGGCTTCAATTTTAAGCACCTTTTAATAGTTTTATACACTCCCTTTCGCAGACATTCTTTTGTAAATCATGAGGCTTGATCATTCCCCAACCAAATTTTGAAAAACTCCGACCGGTTCCCAGTGTTTTTATAACGTCCCGAATTTTTCTTTGCAAAATAGGGTTTCGATTTGAGGCACCTTTTTATTGTTTTATACACTCCTTCCCTTCAAAGTTATTTTGTAAACCATGAGGCTTGATCATTCCTGAGAAAATTTTCGTAAAACTCGATCCTTACTCTATTTTTTTTAGCACGTGCTTCAAACTTCCCATTTTAGGGTTTCAATTTCAAGCACCTTTTTACAATTTTATACACTCACTTCCGCCGACATTCTATCGTAAACCATGAGGCTTGATCATTCCCGAAAAAAATTTGAAAAACTCCGACCGTTGCCCAGGGTTTTTATAACATCCCGGATTATTGTTTGCAAATTAGGGTTTCGATTTTAGGCACCTTTTTATTGTTTTATTCACTCCTTCCCTTCAAAGTTCTATTGTAAATCATGAGGCTTGATCATTCCCGACATAGTTTTCGTGATCCTCGATCGTTACTCTGTTTTTTTTAGCACGTGCATCAAACTTCCCATTTTAGGGTTTCAATTTTAAGCACCTTTTAACAGTTTTATACACTCCCTTTCGCCGAAATTCTAGTGCAAATCATGAGGCTTGATCATTCCCCAAACAAATTTTGAAAAACACCGACCGTTGCCCTGTATTTTTATAACGTCCCGATTTGGGTTTGCAAATTAGGGTTTCGATTTTAGGCACCTTTTTATTGTTTTATACACTCCTTCCCTTCAAAGTTGTATTGTAAACAATGAGGCTTGATGATTTCCGACAAATTTTCGTGAACCTCGATCGTTACTCTGTTATTTTTAGCACGTGCTTATAACTTCGCATTTTAGGTCTTCAATTTTAAGCACCTTTTAATAGTTTTATACACTCACTTTCGCAGACATTCTTTTGTAAATCATGAGGCTTGATCATTCCCCAACCAAATTTGGAAAAACTCCGACCGTTGCCCAGTATTCTTATATCGTCCCGGATTTGGGTTTGCAAATTATTGTTTCGATTTTCGGCAACTTTTTAGTGTTTTATACACTCCTTTCCTTCAAAGTTCTATTGTAAACCATGAGGTTTGATGATTCCCGACAAAATTTTCGTGAACCACGATCGTTCTCTGTTTTTTTTAGCACGTGCCTCAAACTTCCAATTTTAGGGTTTCAATTTTAAGCACCTTTTTACAGTTTTATACAATTACTTCCTCCGATATTCTATTGTAAATCATGAGGCTTGATCATTCCCCAAACAAATTTTGAAAAACTCCGACCGGTTCCCAATGTTTTTATAACGTCCCTTATTTTTCTTTGCAAAATAGGGTTTCGATTTGAGGCACCTTTTTATTGTTTTATACACTCCTTCCCTTCAAAGTTATTTTGTAAACCATGAGTCTTGATCATTCCTAAGAAAATTTTCGTAAAACTCGATCGTTACTCTATTTTATTTAGCACGTGCTTCAAACTTCCCATTTTAGGGTTTCAATTTTAAGCAGCTTTTTACAGTTTTATACACTCCCTTCTGCCGACATTCTATTTTAAATCATGAGGCTTGATCATTCCCCAAACAAATTTTGAAAAACTCCGACAATTGCCTAGTGATTTTATAACGTCCCGAATTTTTGTTTGCAAATTAGGGTTTCGATTTTAAGAACATTTTTTATTGTTTTATACACTCCTTACCTTCAAAGTTCTGTTGTAAATCATGAGGCTTGATCATTCTTGATGAAATTTTCGTGAACCTCGATCGTTCCTCTGTTTCTTTTAGCAAGTGCTTCAAACTTCTCATTTTAGGGTTTCAATTTTAAGCACCTTTTTACAGTTTTATACACTCCCTTCCGCCGACATTCTAGTGTACGTCATGAGGCTTGGTCATTCCCGAAAAAATTTTTGAAAAACTCCGACCGTTGCCCAGTGTCTTTATCACGTACCGGATTTTTGTTTGCAAATTAGAGTTTCGATTTTAGGTACCTTTTTATTGTTTTATTCACTCCTTCCCTTCAAAGTTGTATTGTAAATCATGAGGCTTGATCATTCCCGACATAGTTTTCCTGAACCTCGATCGTTACTCTGTTTTTTTTAGCACGTGCTTTAAACTTCCCATTTTAGGGTTTCAATTTTAAGCACCTTTTAACAGCTTTATACACTCCCTTTCGCCGAAATTCTATTGCAACTCACGAAGCTTGATCATTCCCCGAACAAATTTTGAAAAACTCCGACCGTTGCCCTGTGTTTTTATAACGTCCCGGATTTGGGTTTGCAAATTAGGGTTTCGATTTTAAGCACCTTTTTATTGTTTTATACACTCCTTCCCTCCAAGGTTCTATTGTAAATCATGTGGCTTGATCATTCCCGACATAGTTTTGGTGAACCTTGATCGTTACTCTGTTATTTTTAGCACATGCTTCAAACTTCCCATTTTAGGGTTTCAATTTTAAGCACCTTTTAACAGCTTTATACACTCCCTGTCGCAGAAATTCTATTGTAAATCATGAGGCTTGATCATTACTCAAACAAATTTTGAAAAACTCCGACCGTTGCCTTGTGTTTTTATAACGTCCCAGATTTTGGTTTGCAAATTAGGGTTTCGTTTTTAAGCACCTTTTTATTGTTTTATACACTCCTTCCCTCCAAGGTTCTATTGTAAATCATGTGGCTTGATCATTCACGACATAGTTTTGGTGAACCTTGATCGTTACTCTGTTATTTTTAGCACATGCTTCAAACTTCCCATTTTAGGGTTTCAATTTTAAGCACCTTTTAACAGCTTTATACACTCCCTGTCGCAGAAATTCTATTGCAATTCATGAGGCTTGATCATTCCCCAAACAAATTTTGAAAAACTCCGACCGTTGCCTTGTGTTTTTATAACGTCCCAGATTTTGGTTTGCAAATTAGGGTTTCGTTTTTAAGCACCTTTTTATTGTTTTATACACTCCTTCCCTCCAAGGTTCTATTGTAAATCATGTGGCTTGATCATTCCCGACATAGTTTTGGTGAACCTTGATCGTTACTCTGTTATTTTTAGCACATGCTTCAAACTTCCCATTTTAGGGTTTCAATTTTAAGCACCTTTTAACAGCTTTATACACTCCCTGTCGCAGAAATTCTATTGCAATTCATGAGGCTTGATCATTCCCCAAACAAATTTTGAAAAACTCCGACCGTTGCCTTGTGTTTTTATAACGTCCCAGATTTTGGTTTGCAAATTAGGGTTTCGTTTTTAAGCACCTTTTTATTGTTTTATACACTCCTTCCCTCCAAGGTTCTATTGTAAATCATGTGGCTTGATCATTCCCGACATAGTTTTGGTGAACCTTGATCGTTACTCTGTTATTTTTAGCACATGCTTCAAACTTCCCATTTTAGGGTTTCAATTTTAAGCACCTTTTAACAGCTTTATACACTCCCTGTCGCAGAAATTCTATTGCAATTCATGAGGCTTGATCATTCCCCAAACAAATTTTGAAAAACTCCGACCGTTGCCTTGTGTTTTTATAACGTCCCAGATTTTGGTTTGCAAATTAGGGTTTCGTTTTTAAGCACCTTTTTATTGTTTTATACACTCCTTCCCTCCAAGGTTCTATTGTAAATCATGTGGCTTGATCATTCCCGACATAGTTTTGGTGAACCTTGATCGTTACTCTGTTATTTTTAGCACATGCTTCAAACTTCCCATTTTAGGGTTTCAATTTTAAGCACCTTTTAACAGCTTTATACACTCCCTGTCGCAGAAATTCTATTGCAATTCATGAGGCTTGATCATTCCCCAAACAAATTTTGAAAAACTCCGACCGTTGCCTTGTGTTTTTATAACGTCCCAGATTTTGGTTTGCAAATTAGGGTTTCGTTTTTAAGCACCTTTTTATTGTTTTATACACTCCTTCCCTCCAAGGTTCTATTGTAAATCATGTGGCTTGATCATTCCCGACATAGTTTTGGTGAACCTTGATCGTTACTCTGTTATTTTTAGCACATGCTTCAAACTTCCCATTTTAGGGTTTCAATTTTAAGCACCTTTTAACAGCTTTATACACTCCCTGTCGCAGAAATTCTATTGCAATTCATGAGGCTTGATCATTCCCCAAACAAATTTTGAAAAACTCCGACCGTTGCCTTGTGTTTTTATAACGTCCCAGATTTTGGTTTGCAAATTAGGGTTTCGTTTTTAAGCACCTTTTTATTGTTTTATACACTCCTTCCCTCCAAGGTTCTATTGTAAATCATGTGGCTTGATCATTCCCGACATAGTTTTGGTGAACCTTGATCGTTACTCTGTTATTTTTAGCACATGCTTCAAACTTCCCATTTTAGGGTTTCAATTTTAAGCACCTTTTAACAGCTTTATACACTCCCTGTCGCAGAAATTCTATTGCAATTCATGAGGCTTGATCATTCCCCAAACAAATTTTGAAAAACTCCGACCGTTGCCTTGTGTTTTTATAACGTCCCAGATTTTGGTTTGCAAATTAGGGTTTCGTTTTTAAGCACCTTTTTATTGTTTTATACACTCCTTCCCTCCAAGGTTCTATTGTAAATCATGTGGCTTGATCATTCCCGACATAGTTTTGGTGAACCTTGATCGTTACTCTGTTATTTTTAGCACATGCTTCAAACTTCCCATTTTAGGGTTTCAATTTTAAGCACCTTTTAACAGCTTTATACACTCCCTGTCGCAGAAATTCTATTGCAATTCATGAGGCTTGATCATTCCCCAAACAAATTTTGAAAAACTCCGACCGTTGCCTTGTGTTTTTATAACGTCCCAGATTTTGGTTTGCAAATTAGGGTTTCGTTTTTAAGCACCTTTTTATTGTTTTATACACTCCTTCCCTCCAAGGTTCTATTGTAAATCATGTGGCTTGATCATTCCCGACATAGTTTTGGTGAACCTTGATCGTTACTCTGTTATTTTTAGCACATGCTTCAAACTTCCCATTTTAGGGTTTCAATTTTAAGCACCTTTTAACAGCTTTATACACTCCCTGTCGCAGAAATTCTATTGCAATTCATGAGGCTTGATCATTCCCCAAACAAATTTTGAAAAACTCCGACCGTTGCCTTGTGTTTTTATAACGTCCCAGATTTTGGTTTGCAAATTAGGGTTTCGTTTTTAAGCACCTTTTTATTGTTTTATACACTCCTTCCCTCCAAGGTTCTATTGTAAATCATGTGGCTTGATCATTCCCGACATAGTTTTGGTGAACCTTGATCGTTACTCTGTTATTTTTAGCACATGCTTCAAACTTCCCATTTTAGGGTTTCAATTTTAAGCACCTTTTAACAGCTTTATACACTCCCTGTCGCAGAAATTCTATTGCAATTCATGAGGCTTGATCATTCCCCAAACAAATTTTGAAAAACTCCGACCGTTGCCTTGTGTTTTTATAACGTCCCAGATTTTGGTTTGCAAATTAGGGTTTCGTTTTTAAGCACCTTTTTATTGTTTTATACACTCCTTCCCTCCAAGGTTCTATTGTAAATCATGTGGCTTGATCATTCCCGACATAGTTTTGGTGAACCTTGATCGTTACTCTGTTATTTTTAGCACATGCTTCAAACTTCCCATTTTAGGGTTTCAATTTTAAGCACCTTTTAACAGCTTTATACACTCCCTTTCGCCGAAATTCTATTGTAAATCATGAGGCTTGATCATTACTCAAACAAATTTTGAAAAACTCCGACCGTTGCCTTGTGTTTTTATAACGTCCCAGATTTTGGTTTGCAAATTAGGGTTTCGTTTTTAGGCACCTTTTTATTGTTTTATACACTCCTTCCCTCCAAGGTTCTATTGTAAATCATGTGGCTTGATCATTCACGACATAGTTTTGGTGAACCTTGATCGTTACTCTGTTATTTTTAGCACGTGCTTCAAACTTCCCATTTTAGGGTTTCAATTTTAAGTACCTTTTAACAGTTTTATACACTCACTTTCGCCGAAATTCTATTGCAAATCATGAGGCTTGATCATTCGCAAAACAAATTTTGAAAACCTCCGACCGTTACCTACTGTTTGTATAACGTCCCGGATATTGGTTTGCAAATTAGGGTTTCAATTTTAGGCACCTTTTTATTGTTTTATACACTCCTTCCCTTCAAAGTTCTATTGTAAACCATGAGGCTTGATGATTCCCGATAAAATTTTCGTTAACCTCGATCGTTATTCTGTTTTTTTTTTAGCACGTGCTTCAAACTTCCCATTTTAGGGTTTCAATTTTAAGCACCTTTTAACAGCTTTATACACAAACTTTCGCCGAAATTCTATTGGAAATCATGAGGCTTAATCATTCGCCAAACAAATTTTTAAAATCTCCGACCGTTGCCCAGTGTTTGTATAACGTCCTGGATTTTGGTTTGCAAATTAGGGTTTCGATTTTAGGCACCTTTTTATTGTTTTGTACACTCCTTCCCTTCAAAGTTCTATTGTAAACCATGAGGCTTGATCATTCCCGACAAAATTTTCGTGAACCTCGATCGTTACTCTATTATTTTTAGCACGTGCTTCAAATTTCCCATTTTAGAGTTTCAATTTTAAGCACCTTTTAACAGCTTTATACACTCCCTTTCGCCGAAATTCTATTGCAAATCACGAGGCTTGATCATTCCCCGAACAAATTTTGAAAAACACCGACCGTTGTCCTGTGTTTTTATAACGTCCCGGATTTGGGTTTGCAAATTAGGGTTTCGATATTAGACACCTTTTTATTGTTTATACACTCCTTCCATTCAAAGTTCTATTGTAATTCATGAGGCTTGATCATTCCCGACAAAATTTTCGTGAACCTCGATCGTTACTCTTTCATTTTTAGCACGTGCTTCAAACTTCCCATTTTAGGGTTTTATTTTTAAGCACCTTTTAACAGCTTTATACTCTCCCTTTCGCCGAAATTCTATTGTAAATCATGAGGCTTGATCATTACTCAAACAAATTTTGAAAAACTCCGACCGTTGCCTTGTGTTTTTATAACGTCCCAGATTTTGGTTTGCAAATTAGGGTTTCGTTTTTAGGCACCTTTTTATTGTTTTATACACTCCTTCCCTTCAAAGTTCTATTGTAAATCATGTGGCTTGATCATTCCCGACATAGTTTTGGTGAACCTCGATCGTTACTCTGTTATTTTTAGCACGTGCTTCAAACTTCCCATTTTAGGGTTTCAATTTTAAGCACCTTTTAACAGTTTTATAGACTCACTTTCGCCAAAATTCTATTGCAAATCATGAGGCTTGATCATACGCAAAACAAATTTTGAAAAACATCGAACGTTTCCCGGTGTTTTTATAACGTCCCGGATTTGGGTTTGCAAATTAGGGTTTCGATTTTAGGCACCTTTTAATTCGTTTTATACACTCCTTCCCTTCAAAGTTCTATTGTAAACCATGAGGCTTGATCATTCCCGACAACATTTTCGTGAACCGAGATCGTTACTCTCTTTTTTGGCACGTGCTTCAAACTTCCCATTTTAGGGTTTCTTTTTTAAGCACCTTTTAACAGTTTTATACACTCCCATTCACCGAAATTCTATTGCAAATCATGAGACTTGATCATTCCCCAAACAATTTTTGAAAAACTCCGATCGTTGCCCAGTGTTTTTATAACGTCCCGGATTTGAGTTTGCAAATTAGGGTTTCGATTTTAGGCACCTTTTTATTGTTTTATACACTCCTTCCCCTCAAAGTTCTATATTAAACCATGAGGCTTGATCATTCTCGACAAAATTTTCGTGAACCTCGATCGTTACTCTGTTATTTTTAGCACGTGCTTCAAACTTTTCATTTTAGGGTTTCAATTTTAAGCACCTTTTAACAGTTTTATACACTCCCTTTCACCGAAATTCTATTGCAAATCATGAGGCTTGATCATTCCCCAAACAAATTTTGAAAAACTCCGACCGTTGCCCAATGTTTTTATAACGTCCCGGATTTGGGTTTGGAAATTAGGGTTTCGATTTTAGGCACCTTTTTATTGTCTTATACACTCTTTCCCTTCAAAGTTCTATTGTAAACCATGAGGCTTGAACATTCCCGACAAAATGATCGTGAACCTCGATCGTTACTATGTTATTTTTAGCACGTGCTTCAAACTTCTCATTTTAGGGTTTCAATTTTAAGCACCTTTAAACAGTTTTATACACTCCATTTCGCCAAAATTCTATTGCAAATCATGAGACTTGATCATTCCCCAAACAAATCTTGCAAAACCCCGACCGTTGCCGAGTGGTTTTCTATTGTCCCGGATTTGGGTTTGCAAATAAGGGTTTCGATTTTAGGCACCTTTTTATTGTTTTGTATACTCTTTTCCTTCAAAGTTCTATTGTAAACCATGAGGCTTGATCATTCCCGACAAAATTTTCGTGAACCTCGATCGTTACTCTGTTATTTTTAGCACGTGCTTCAAACTTCCCATTTTAGGGTTTCAATTTTAAGCACCTTTTAACAGCTTTATACACTCCCTTTCGCCGAAATTCTATTGCAAATCACGAGGCTTGATCATTCCCCGAACAAATTTTGAAAAACTCTGACCGTTGCCCTGTGTTTTTAAAACGTCCCGGATTTGTGTCTGCAAATTAGGGTTTCGATATTAAGCACATTTTTATATTTTATACACTCCTTCCATTCAAAGTTCTATTGTAATTCATGAGGCTTGATCATTCCCGATAAAATTTTCGTGAACCTCGATCGTTACTCTGTTATTTTTAGCACGTGCTTAAAACTTCCCATTTTAGGGTTTCAATTTTAAGTACCTTTTAACAGTTTTATACACTCCCTTTCTCTGAAATTCTATTGTAAATCATGAGGCTTGATCATTACTCAAACAAATTTTGAAAAACACCGACCGTTGCCCTGTGTTTTTATAACGTCCCAGATTTTGGTTTGCAAATTAGGGTTTCATTTTTAGGCACCTTTTTAATGTTTTATACACTCCTTCCCTTCAAAATTCTATTGTAAATCATGTGGCTTGATCATTCCCGACATAGTTTTGGTGAACCTCGATCGTTACTCTGTTATTTTTAGCACGTGCTTCAAATTTCCCATTTTAGGGTTTCAATTTTAAGCACCTTTTTACAGTTTTATACACTCACATTCGCCGAAATTCTATTGCAAATCATGAGGCTTGATCATTCGCAAAACAAATTTTGAAAACCTCTGACCGTTGCCTACTGTTTGTATAACGTCCCGGATAATGGTTTGCAAATTAGGATTTCAATTTTAGGCACCTTTTTATTGTTGTATACACTCCTTCCCTTCAAAGTTCTACTGTAAACCATAAGGCTTGATGATTCCCGATAAAATTTTCGTTAATCTCGATCGTTATTCTGTTTTTTTTTTTAGCGCGTGCTTCAAACTTCCCATTTTAGGGTTTCAATTTTAAGCACATTTTAACAGCTTTATACACTCCCTTTCGCCGAAATTCTATTGGAAATCATGAGGCTTAATCATTCGCCAAACAAATTTTGAAAATCTCCGACCGTTGCCCAGTGTTTGTATAACGTCCCGGATTTTGGTTTGCAAATTAGGGTTTCGATTTTAGGCACCTTTTTATTGTTTTGTACACTCCTTCCCTTCAAAGTTCTATTGTAAACCATGAGGCTTCATCATTCCCGACAAAATTTTCGTGAACCTCGATCGTTACTCTGTTATTTTAGCACGTGCTCAAACTTCCCATTTTAGGGTTTCAATTTTAAGAACCTTTTAACAGTTTTATACACTCCCTTTTGCCAAAATTCTATTGCAAATCAGGAGGCTTGATCATTCCCCAAACAAATTTTAAAAACCTCCGACCGTTACCCTGTGTTTTTATAACGTCCCGGATTTGGGTTTACAAATTAGGGATTCGATTTTAGGCACATTTTTATTATTTTATACACTCCTTCCCTTCAAAGTTCTATTGTAAACCATGAGGCTTGATCACTCCCGATAAAATTTTCGTGAACCTCGATCGTTACTCTTTTATTTTTAGCACGTGCTTCAAACTTCCCATTTTAGGGTTTTATTTTTAAGCACCTTTTAACAGCTTTATACACTCCCTTTCGCCGAAATTCTATTGCAAATCACGAGGCTTGATCATTCACCGAATAAATTTTGAAAAACTCCGACCGTTGCCCTGTGTTTTTATAACGTGCCAGATTTGAGTTTGCAAATTAGGGTTTGGATATTAGGCACCTTTTTATTGTTTATACACTCCTTCCATTCAAAGTTCTATTGTAATTCATGAGGCTTGATCATTCCCGACAAAATTTTCGTGAACCTCAATCGTTACTTTGTTATTTTTAGCTCGTGCTTAAAACTTCCCATTTTAGGGTTTCAATTTTAAGTACCTTTTAGTAGTTTTATACACTCCCATTCGCCGAAATTCTATTGGAAATCATGAGGCTTGATCATTACTCAAACAAATTTTGAAAAACTCCGACCGTTGCCCTGTGTATTTATAACGTCCCAGATTTTGGTTTGCAAATTAGGGTTTCATTTTTAGGCACCTTTTTATTGTTTTATACACTCCTTCCATTCAAAGTTCTATTGTAATTCATGAGGCTTGATCATTCCTCAAACAAATTTTGAAAAACTCCGACCGTTGCCCTGTGTATTTATAACGTCCCAGATTTTGGTTTGCAAATTAGGGTTTCATTTTTAGGCACCTTTTTATTGTTTATACACTCCTTCCATTCAAAGTTCTATTGTAATTCATGAGGCTTGATCATTCCTCAAACAAATTTTGAAAAACTCCGACCGTTGCCCTGTGTATTTATAACGTCCCAGATTTTGGTTTGCAAATTAGGGTTTCATTTTTAGGCACCTTTTTATTGTTTATACACTCCTTCCATTCAAAGTTCTATTGTAATTCATGAGGCTTGATCATTCCTCAAACAAATTTTGAAAAACTCCGACCGTTGCCCTGTGTATTTATAACGTCCCAGATTTTGGTTTGCAAATTAGGGTTTCATTTTTAGGCACCTTTTTATTGTTTTATACACTCTTCCCTTCAAAGTTCTATTGTAAATCATGTGGCTTGATTATTCCCGACATAGTTTTGGTGAACCTCGATCGTTACTCTGTTATTTTTAGCACGTGCTTCAAACTTCCCATTTTAGGGTTTCAATTTTAAGCACCTTTTAACCGTTTTATACACTCCCTTTTGCCGAAATTCTATTGCAAATCATGAGGCTTGATCATTCCCCAAACAAATTTTGAAAAACTCCGACCATTGCCCTGTGTTTTTATAACGTCTCGAATTTGGGTTTGCAAATTAGTGTTTCGATTTTAGGCACATTTTTATTGTTTTATACACTCCTTCCCTTCAAAGTTCTATTGTAAACCATGAGGCTTGATCACTCCCGATAAAATTTTCGTGAACCTCGATCTTTACTCTTTTATTTTTAGCACGTGCTTCAAACTTCCCATTTTAGGGTTTTATTTTTAAGCACCTTTTAACAGCTTTATACACTCCCTTTCGCCGAAATTCTATTGCAAATCACGAGGCTTGATCATTCACCGAATAAATTTTGAAAAACTCCGACCGTTGCCCTGTGTTTTTATAACGTGCCAGATTTGGGTTTGCAAATTAGGGTTTGGATATTAAGCACCTTTTTATTGTTTATACACTCCTTCCATTCAAAGTTCTATTGTAATTCATGAGGCTTGATCATTCCCGACAAAATTTTCGTGAACCTCGATCGTTACTTTGTTATTTTTAGCTCGTGCTTCAAACTTCCCATTTTAGGGTTTGAATTTTAAGTACCTTTTAGTAGTTTTATACACTCCCTTTCGCCGAAATTCTATTGGAAATCATGAGGCTTGATCATTACTCAAACAAATTTTGAAAAACTCCGACCGTTGCCCTGTGTATTTATAACGTCCCAGATTTTGGTTTGCAAATTAGGGTTTCATTTTTAGGCACCTTTTTATTGTTTTATACACTCTTCCCTTCAAAGTTCTATTGTAAATCATGTGGCTTGATTATTCCCGACATAGTTTTGGTGAACCTCGATCGTTACTCTGTTATTTTTAGCACGTGCTTCAAACTTCCCATTTTAGGGTTTCAATTTTAAGCACCTTTTAACAGCTTTATACACTCCCTTTCGCCGAAATTCTATTGCAAATCACGAGGCTTGATCATTCCCCGAAAAAATTTTGAAAAACTCCGACCGTTGCCCTGTGTTTTTATAACGTCTCGGATTTGGGTTTGCAAATTAGTGTTTCGATTTTAGGCACCTTTTTATTGTTTTATACACTCTTTTCCTTCAAAGTTCTATTGTAAACCATGAGGCTTGATCATTCCTGACAAAATTTTCGTGAACCTCGATCGTTACTCTGTTATTTTTAGCACGTGCTTCAAACTTCCCATTTTAGGGTTTCAATTTTAAGCACCTTTTAACAGCTTTATACACTCCCTTTCGCCGAAATTCTATTGCAAATCACGAGGCTTGATCATTCCCCGAACAAATTTTGAAAAACTCCGACCGTTGCCCTGTGTTTTTATAACGTCCTGGATTTGGGTTTGCAAATTAGGGTTTCGATATTAAGCACCTTTTTATTGTTTATACACTCCTTCCATTCAAAGTTCTATTGTAATTCATGAGGCTTGATCATTCCCGACAGAATTTTCGTGAACCTCGATCGTTACTTTGTTATTTTTAGCTCGTGCTTCAAACTTCCCATTTTAGGGTTTCAATTTTAAGTACCTTTTAGTAGTTTTATACACTCCCTTTCGCCAAAATTCTATTGGAAATCATGAGGCTTGATCATTACTCAAACAAATTTTGAAAAACTCCGACCGTTGCCCTGTGTATTTATAACGTCTCAGATGTTGGTTTGCAAATTAGGGTTTCATTTTTAGGCACCTTTTTATTGTTTTATACACTCTTCCCTTCAAAGTTCTATTGTAAATCATGTGGCTTGATTATTCCTGACATAGTTTTGGTGAACCTCGATCATTACTCTGTTAGTTTTGGTCAATTTTAAGCACCTTTTAACAGTTTTATACTCTCGTTTTCCAATTTTAGGGTTTTGATTTTAGGCACATTTTTATTGTTTTATACACTCCTTCCCTTGAAAGTTCTATTATAAATAATGAGGCTTGATAATTCCCCAAACAAATTTTGAAAAAGCCCGACCGTTGCCCAGTGTTTTTATAACGTCCCAGATTTTTGTTTGCAAATTAGGGTTTCGATTTTAGGCTCCTTTTTATTATTTTATACACTCCTTCCCTTCAAAGTTCTAATTAAATTATGAGGCTTGATCATTCCCAACTTAGTTTTCGTGAACCTTGATCGTTACTCTGTTTTTTTTAGCACGTGCTTCAAACTACCCATTTTAAAGTTTCAATTTTAAGCACGTTTTTACAGTTTTATACAATCCCTTTCGCAGACATTCTATTGTAAATCTTGAGGCTTGATCATTCCCCAAACAAATTTTGAAAAGCCTTGACCTTTCCACCGGGTTTTTATAACGTCCCGGATTTGGGTTTGCTAATTAGGGTTTCGATTTTAGGCACCTTTTTATTGTTTTATACACTCCTTCCCTCAAAGTTCAATTGTAAACCATGAGGCTTGATGATTCCCGACAAAATTTTCGTGAACATCGATCGTGACTCTGTTATTTTTAGCACCTTCATAAAACTTCTCATTTTAGGGTTTCAAATTTAAGCACCTTTTTACAGTTTTATACACTCCCTTTCGCCGAAATTCTATTGCAAATCATGATGCTTGATCATTCCCCAAACAAATTTTGAAAAACTCCGACCGTTGCCCAGTCTTTTTATAACGTCCCGGATTTTTGTTTGCAAATTAGGGTTTCGATTTTAGGCACCTTTTTATTGTTTTATACACTCCTTCCCTTCAAAGTTCTATTGCAAACCATGAGGCTTGATGATTCCCGATAAAATTTTCGTGAACCTCGATCGTTACTCAGTTTTTTTTAGCACGTGCTTCAAACTTCCCATTTTAGGGTTTCAATTTTAAGCACCTTTTTACAGTTTTATACACTCCCTTCCGCTGACATTCTATTGTAAATCAAAAGGCTTGATCAATCCCCAAACAAATTTTGAAAAACTCCGACCGTTGCCCAGTGTTTTTATAACGTCCCGGATTTTTGTTTGCAAATTAGGGTTTCCATTTTGGGCACCTTTTTATTGTTTTATACACTCCTTCCCTTCAAAGTTCTATTGCAAACCATGAGGCTTGATGATTCCCGACAAAATTTTCGTGAACCTCGATCGTTACTCAGTTTTTTTTAGCACGTGCTTCAAACTTCCCATTTTAGGGTTTCAATTTTAAGCACCTTTTTACAGTTTTATACACTCCCTTTCGCCGACATTCTATTGTAAATCATGAGGCTTGATCATTCCCCAAACAAATTTTGAAAAACTCCGACCGTTGCCCAGTGTTTTTATAACGTCCCGGATTTTGGTTTGCAAATTAGGGTTTCGATTTTAGGCACCTTTTTATTGTTTTATACACTCCTTCCCTTCAAAGTTCTATTGCAAACCATGAGGCTTGATGATTCCCGACAAAATTTTCGTGAACCTCGATCGTTACTCAGTTTTTTTTAGCACGTGCTTCAAACTTCCCATTTTAGGGTTTCAATTTTAAGCACCTTTTTACAGTTTTATACACTCCCTTCCGCCGAAATTCTATTGCAAATCATGAGGCTTGATCATTCCCCAAACAAATTTTGAAAAACTCCGACCGTTGCCCTGTGTTTTTATAACGTCCCGGATTTGGGTTTGCAAATTAGGGTTTCGATTTTAGGCACCTTTTTATTGTTTTATACACTCCTTCCCTTCAAAGTTCTATTGTAAATCATGAGCCTTGATCATTCCCGACAAAATTTTTGTGAACCTCGATCGTTACTCTGTTTTTTTTAGCACGTGCTTCAAACTTTCCATTTTAGGGTTTCAATTTTAAGCACCTTTTCACCGTTTTATACACTCCCTTTCGCCGAAATTCTATTGCAAAACATGAGGCTTGATTATTCCCCAAACAAATTTTGAAAAACTCCGACCGTTGCCCAGTGTTTTTATAACGTCCCGGATTTTTGTTTGCAAATTAGGGTTTCGAGTTAAGGCACCTTTTTATTGTTTTATACACTCCTTAGCTTCAAAGTTTTTTTTTAGCACGTGCTTCAAACTTCCCTTTATTGTTTTATTGCAAATTAGGGTTTCGATTTTAGGCACCATTTTATTGTTTTATACACTCCTTACCTTCAAAGTTCTATTGTATACCCTGAGGCTTGGTCATTCACGACAAAATTTTCGGGAACCTCGATCGTTACTCAGTTTTTTTTAGCACGTGCTTCAAACTTCCCATTTTAGGGTTTCAATTTTAAGCACCTTTTTACAGTTTTATACACTCCCTTTCGCCGAAATTCTATTGCAAATCATGAGGCTTGATCATTCCCCAAACAAATTTTGAAAAACTCCGACCGTTGCCCAGTGTTTTTATAACGTCCCGGATTTTGGTTTGCAAATTAGGGTTTCGATTTTAGGCACCATTTTATTGTTTTATACACTCCTTACCTTCAAAGTTCTATTGTATACCCTGAGGCTTGGTCATTCACGACAAAATTTTCGGGAACCTCGATCGTTACTCAGTTTTTTTTAGCATGTGCTTCAAACTTCCCATTTTAGGGTTTCAATTTTAAGCACCTTTTAACACTTTTATACACTCCCTTTCGCCGAAATTCGATTGCAAATCATGATCCTTGATCATTCCCCAAACAAATTTTGAAAAACTCCGACCGTTGCCCTGTGTTTTTATCACGTCTCGGATTTGGGTTTGCAAATTATGTTTTCGATTTTAGACACCATTTTATTGTGTTGTACACTCCTTTCCTTAAAAGTTCTATTGTAAATCATGAGCGTTTATCATTCCCGACAAAATTTTCGTGAACCTCGATCGTTACTCTGTTATTTTTAGCACGTGCTTCAAACTTCCCATTTTAGGGCTTCAATTTTAAGAAACTTTTAACAGTTTTATAAACTCCCTTTCGCAGACATTCTTTTGTAAATCATGAGGCACGATTATTCCCCAAACAAATTTTGAAAAACTCCAACCGTTGCCCAGTGTTTTTATAACGTCCCGGATTTTTGTTTGCAAATTAGGGTTTCGAGTTAAGGCACCTTTTTATTGTTTTATACACTCCTTACCTTCAAAGTTTTTTTTAGCACGTGCTTCAAACTTCCCATTTTCGAGTTTCAATTTTAAGCACTTTTTTACAGTTTTATACACTCCGTTCCGCCGACATTCTATTGTAAATCATGAAGCTTGATCAATCCCCAAACAAATTTTAAGAAACTCCGACCGTTGCCCAGTGTTTTTATAACGTCCTGGATTTTTGTTTGCAAATTAGGGTTTCGATTTTAGGCACCTTTTTATTGTTTTATACACTCCTTCACTTCAAAGTTCTATTGTAAATCACGAGCCTTGATCATTCCCGACAAAATTTTTGTGAACCTCGATCGTTACTCTGTTTTTTTTAGCACGTGCTTCAAACTTCCCATTATAGGGTTTCAATTTTAAGCACATTTTAATAGTTTTATACACTCCCTTTCACTTCAAACTTCCCATTATAGGGTTTCAATTTTAAGCACATTTTAATAGTTTTATACACTCCCTTTCACCGAAATTCTATTGCAAATCATGAGGCTTGATCATTCCCCAAACAAATTTTGAAAAACTCCGACCGTTGCCCAGTGTTTTTATAACGTCCCGGATTTTGGTTTGCAAATTAGGGTTTCGATTTTAGGCACCTTTTTATTGTTTTATACACTCCTTCCCTTCAAAGTTCTATTGTAAACCATGAGGCTTGATGATTCCGACAAAATTTTCGTGAACCTCGATCGTTACTCTGTTTTTTTTAGCACGTGCTTCAAACTTCCCATTTTAGGGTTTCAATTTTAAGCACATTTTAACAGTCTTATACACTCCCTTTCACCGAAATTCTATTGCAAATCATGAGGCTTGATCATTCCCCAAACAAATTTTGAAAAACTCCGACCGTTGCCCAGTGTTTTTATAACGTACCGGATTTTTGTTTGCAAATTAGGGTTTCGATTTTAGGCACCTTTTTATTGTTTTATACACTCCTTCCCTTCAAAGTTCTATTGTAAATCACGAGCCTTGATGATTCCCGACAAAATTTTTGTGAACCTCGATCGTTACTCTGTTTTTTTTTAGCACGTGCTTCAAACTTTCCATTTTAGGGTTTCAATTTTAAGCACCTTTTTACAGTTTTATACACTCCCTTTCGCCGAAATTCTATTGCAAATCATGAGGCTTGATCATTCCCCAAACAAATTTTGAAAAACTCCGACCGTTGCCCAGTGTTTTTATAACGTCCCGGATTTTGGTTTGCAAATTAGGGTTTTGATTTTAGGCACCATTTTATTGTTTTATACACTCCTTACCTTCAAAGTTCTATTGTATACCATGAGGCTTGGTCATTCACGACAAAATTTTCGGGAACCTCGATCGTTACTCAGTTTTTTTTAGCACGTGCTTCAAACTTCCCATTTTAGGGTTTCAATTTTAAGCACCTTTTAACACTTTTATACACTCCCTTTCGCCGAAATTCGATTGCAAATCATGATCCTTGATCATTCCCCAAACAAATTTTGAAAAACTCCGACCGTTGCCCTGTGTTTTTATAACGTCCCGGATTTGGGTTTGCAAATTAGGGTTTCGATTTTAGGCACCTTTTTATTGTTTTATACACTCCTTCCCTTCAAAGTTCTATTGTAAACCATGAGGCTTGATGATTCCCGACAAAATTTTCGTGAACCTCGATCGTTACTCAGTTTTTTTTAGCACGTGCTTCAAACTTCCCATTTTAGGGTTTCAATTTTAAGCACCTTTTAACACTTTTATACACTCCCTTTTGCCAAAATTCGATTGCAAATCATGATCCTTGATCATTCCCCAAACAAATTTTGAAAAACTCCGACCGTTGCCCTGTGTTTTTATCACGTCTCGTATTTGGGTTTGCAAATTAGGTTTTCGATTTTAGACACCATTTTATTGTTTTGTACACTCCTTTCCTTAAAAGTTCTATTGTAAATCATGAGCGTTTATCATTCCCGACAAAATTTTCGTGAACCTCGATCGTTACTCTGTTATTTTTAGCACGTGCTTCAAACTTCCCATTTTAGGGTTTCAATTTTAAGCACCTTTTAACAGTTTTATACACTCCCTTTCGCCGAAATTCTATTGCAAATCATGAGGCTTGATCATTCCCCAAACAAATTTTGAAAAACTCCGACCGTTGCCCTGTGTTTTTATAACGTCCCGGATTTGGGTTTGCAAATTAGGGTTTCGATTTTAGGCACCTTTTTATTGTTTTATACACTCCTTCCCTTCAAAGTTCTATTGCAAACCATGAGGCTTGATCATTCCCGACAAAATTTTCGTGAACCTCGATCGTTACTCTGTTATTTTTAGCACGTGCTTCAAACTTCCCATTTTAGGGTTTCAATTTTAAGCACATTTTTACAGTTTTATACACTCCATTTCGCCGAAATTCTATTGCAAATCATGAGGCTTGATCATTCCCCAAACAAATTTTGAAAAACTCCGACCGTTGCCCTGTGTTTTTCTAACGTCCCGGATTTGGGTTTGCAAATTAGGGTTTCGATTTTAGGCACCTTTTTATTGTTTTATACACTCCTTCCCTTCAATGTTCTGCTGTAAATCTTGAGGCTTGATCATTCCCGACATAGTTTTCGTGAACCTCGATCGTTACTCTGTTTTTTTTAGCACGTGCATCAAACTTCCCATTTTAGGGTTTCAATTTTAAGCACATTTTAACAGTTTTATACACTCCCTTTCACCGAAATTCTATTGCAAATCATGAGACTTGATCATTCCCCAAACAAATTTTGAAAAACTCCGACCGTTGCCCTGTGTTTTTATAACGTCCAGGATTTGGGTTTACAAATTAGGGTTTCGATTTTAGGCACCTTTTTATTGTTTTATACACTCCTTCCCTTCAATGTTCTGCTGTAAATCTTGAGGCTTGATCAT
Source organism: Cucurbita maxima (assembly GCF_002738345.1). Classification (NCBI taxonomy): domain Eukaryota; kingdom Viridiplantae; phylum Streptophyta; class Magnoliopsida; order Cucurbitales; family Cucurbitaceae; genus Cucurbita; species Cucurbita maxima. The sequence continues at coordinate 39,330 of NW_019272247.1, forward strand.
TCCCGACATAGTTTTCGTGAACCTCGATCGTTACTCTGTTTTTTTTAGCACGTGCATCAAACTTCCCATTTTAGGGTTTCAATTTTAAGCACCTTTTAACAGTTTTATACACTCCCTTTCGCCAAAATTCTATTGCAAATCATGAGGCTTGATCATTCCCCAAACAAATTTTGAAAAACTCCGACCGTTGCCCTGTGTTTTTATAACGTCCAGGATTTGGGTTTACAAATTAGGGTTTCGATTTTAGGCACCTTTCTATTGTTTTATGCACTCCTTCCCTTCAAAGTTCTATTGTAAACCATGAGGCTTGATGATTCCGACAAAATTTTCGTGAACCTCGATCGTTACTCTGTTTTTTTTAGCACGTGCTTCAAACTTCCCATTTTAGGGTTTCAATTTTAAGCACATTTTAACAGTTTTATACACTCCCTTTCACCGAAATTCTATTGCAAATCATGAGGCTTGATCATTCCCCAAACAAATTTTGAAAAACTCCGACCGTTGCCCAGTGTTTTTATAACGTCCCGGATTTTTGTTTGCAAATTAGGGTTTCGATTTTAGGCACCTTTTTATTGTTTTATACACTCCTTCCCTTCAAAGTTCTATTGTAAATCACGAGCCTTGATGATTCCCGACAAAATTTTTGTGAACCTCGATCGTTACTCTGTTTTTTTTAGCACGTGCTTCAAACTTTCCATTTTAGGGTTTCAATATTAAGCACCTTTTTACAGTTTTATACACTCCCTTTCGCCGAAATTCTATTGCAAATCATGAGGCTTGATCATTCCCCAAACAAATTTTGAAAAACTCCGACCGTTGCCCAGTGTTTTTATAACGTCCCGGATTTTGGTTTGCAAATTAGGGTTTCGATTTTAGGCACCATTTTATTGTTTTATACACTCCTTACCTTCAAAGTTCTATTGTATACCCTGAGGCTTGGTCATTCACGACAAAATTTTCGGGAACCTCGATCGTTACTCAGTTTTTTTTAGCACGTGCTTCAAACTTCCCATTTTAGGGTTTCAATTTTAAGCACCTTTTAACAGTTTTATACACTCCCTTTCGCCGAAATTCTATTGCAAATCATGAGGCTTGATCATTCCCCAAACAAATTTTGAAAAACTCCGACCGTTGCCCAGTGTTTTTATAACGTCCCGGATTTTGGTTTGCAAATATGGGTTTCGATTTTAGGCACCATTTTATTGTTTTATACACTCCTTACCTTCAAAGTTCTATTGTAAACCCTGAGGCTTGGTCATTCACGACAAAATTTTCGGGAACCTCGATCGTTACTCAGTTTTTTTTAGCACGTGCTTCAAACTTCCCATTTTAGGGTTTCAATTTTAAGCACCTTTTTACAGTTTTATACACTCCCTTTCGCCGAAATTCTATTGCAAATCATGAGGCTTGATCATTCCCCAAACAAATTTTGAAAAACTCCGACCGTTGCCCAGTGTTTTTATAACATCCCGGATTTTGGTTTGCAAATTAGGGTTTCGATTTTAGGCACCTTTTTATTGTTTTATACACTCCTTCCCTTCAAAGTTCTATTGCAAACCATGAGGCTTGATGATTCCCGACAAAATTTTCGTGAACCTCGATCGTTACTCAGTTTTTTTTAGCACGTGCTTCAAACTTCCCATTTTAGGGTTTCAATTTTAAGCACCTTTTAACACTTTTATACACTCCCTTTCGCCGAAATTCGATTGCAAATCATGATCCTTGATCATTCCCCAAACAAATTTTGAAAAACTCCGACCGTTGCCCTGTGTTTTTATAACGTCCCGGATTTGGGTTTGCAAATTAGGGTTTCGATTTTAGGCACCTTTTTATTGTTTTATACACTCCTTCCCTTCAAAGTTCTATTGTAAACAATGAGGCTTGATGATTCCCGACAAAATTTTCGTGATCCTCGATCGTTACTCTGTTTTTTTTAGCACGTGCTTCAAACTTCCCATTTTAGGGTTTCAATTTTAAGCACCTTTTAACAGTTTTATACACTCCCTTTCGCCGAAATTCTATTGCAAATCATGAGGCTTGATCATTCCCCAAACAAATTTTGAAAAACTCCGACCGTTGCCCTGTGTTTTTCTAACGTCCCGGATTTGGGTTTGCAAATTAGGGTTTCGATTTTAGGCACCTTTTTATTGTTTTATACACTCCTTCCCTTCAATGTTCTGCTGTAAATCTTGAGGCTTGATCATTCCCGACATAGTTTTCGTGAACCTCGATCGTTACTCTGTTTTTTTTAGCACGTGCATCAAACTTCCCATTTTAGGGTTTCAATTTTAAGCACCTTTTAACAGTTTTATACACTCCCTTTCGCCGAAATTCTATTGCAAATCATGAGGCTTGATCATTCCCCAAACAAATTTTGAAAAACTCCGACCGTTGCCCTGTGTTTTTCTAACGTCCCGGATTTGGGTTTGCAAATTAGGGTTTCGATTTTAGGCACCTTTTTATTGTTTTATACACTCCTTCCCTTCAAAGTTCTATTGCAAACCATGAGGCTTGATGATTCCCGACAAAATTTTCGTGAACCTCGATCGTTACTCAGTTTTTTTTAGCACGTGCTTCAAACTTCCCATTTTAGGGTTTCAATTTTAAGCACCTTTTAACAGTTTTATACACTCCCTTTCGCCGAAATTCTATTGCAAATCATGAGGCTTGATCATTCCCCAAACAAATTTTGAAAAACTCCGACCGTTGCCCTGTGTTTTTCTAACGTCCCGGATTTGGGTTCGCAAATTAGGGTTTCGATTTTAGGCACCTTTTTATTGTTTTATACACTCCTTCCCTTCAAAGTTCTATTGCAAACCATGAGGCTTGATGATTCCCGACAAAATTTTCGTGAACCTCGATCGTTACTCTGTTTTTTTTAGCACGTGCTTCAAACTTCCCATTTTAGGGTTTCAATTTTAAGCACCTTTTAACAGTTTTATACACTCCCTTTCGCCGAAATTCTATTGCAAATCATGAGGCTTGATCATTCCCCAAACAAATTTTGAAAAACTCCGACCGTTGCCCTGTGTTTTTCTAACGTCCAGGATTTGGGTTTGCAAATTAGGGTTTCGATTTTAGGCACCTTTTTATTGTTTTATACACTCCTTCCCTTCAAAGTTCTATTGTAAACCATGAGGCTTGATCATTCCCGACAAAATTTTCGTGAACCTCGATCGTTACTCTGTTTTTTTTAGCACGTGCTTCAAACTTCCCATTTTAGGGTTTCAATTTTAAGCACCTTTTAACAGTTTTATACACTCCCTTTCGCCGAAATTCTATTGCAAATCATGAGGCTTGATCATTCCCCAAACAAATTTTGAAAAACTCCGACCGTTGCCCTGTGTTTTTATAACGTCCAGGATTTGGGTTTGCAAATTAGGGTTTCGATTTTAGGCACCTTTTTATTGTTTTATACACTCCTTCCCTTCAATGTTCTGCTGTAAATCTTGAGGCTTGATCATTCCCGACATAGTTTTCGTGAACCTCGATCGTTACTCTGTTTTTTTTAGCACGTGCATCAAACTTCCCATTTTAGGGTTTCAATTTTAAGCACCTTTTAACAGTTTTATACACTCCCTTTCGCCGAAATTCTATTGCAAATCATGAGGCTTGATCATTCCCCAAACAAATTTTGAAAAACTCCGACCGTTGCCCTGTGTTTTTCTAACGTCCCGGATTTGGGTTTGCAAATTAGGGTTTCGATTTTAGGCACCTTTTTATTGTTTTATACACTCCTTCCCTTCAAAGTTCTATTGTAAACCATGAGGCTTGATCATTCCCGACAAAATTTTCGTGAACCTCGATCGTTACTCTGTTTTTTTTAGCACGTGCTTCAAACTTCCCATTTTAGGGTTTCAATTTTAAGCACCTTTTAACAGTTTTATACACTCCCTTTCGCCGAAATTCTATTGCAAATCATGAGGCTTGATCATTCCCCAAACAAATTTTGAAAAACTCCGACCGTTGCCCTGTGTTTTTCTAACGTCCCGGATTTGGGTTTGCAAATTAGGGTTTCGATTTTAGGCACCTTTTTATTGTTTTATACACTCCTTCCCTTCAATGTTCTGCTGTAAATCTTGAGGCTTGATCATTCCCGACATAGTTTTCGTGAACCTCGATCGTTACTCTGTTTTTTTTAGCACGTGCATCAAACTTCCCATTTTAGGGTTTCAATTTTAAGCACCTTTTAACAGTTTTATACACTCCCTTTCGCCGAAATTCTATTGCAAATCATGAGGCTTGATCATTCCCCAAACAAATTTTGAAAAACTCCGACCGTTGCCCTGTGTTTTTATAACGTCCCGGATTTGGGTTTGCAAATTAGGGTTTCGATTTTAGGCACCTTTTTATTGTTTTATACACTCCTTCCCTTCAAAGTTCTATTCTAAACCATGAGGCTTGATCATTCCAGAGAAAATTTTCGTGAACCTCGATCGTTACTCTTTTATTTTTAGCATGTGCTTCAAACTTCCCATTTTAGGGTTTCAATTTTAAGCACCTTTTAACAGTTTTATACACTCCCTTTGGCCGAAATTCTATTGCAAATCATGAGGCTTGATCATTCCCCAAACAAATTTTGAAAAACTCCGACCGTTGCCCTGTGTTTTTATAACGTCCTGCATTTGGGTTTGCAAATTAGGGTTTCGATTTTAGGCACCTTTTTATTGTTTTATACACTCCTTCCCTTCAAAGTTCTATTGTAAACCATGAGGCTTGATCATTCCCGACTAACTTTTCGTGAACCTCAATCGTTACTCTGTTATTTTTTTTGCACGTGCTTCAAACTTCCCAGTTTAGGGTTTCAATTTTAAGCACCTTTTTACAGTTTTATACACTCCCTTCCTCCGACATTCTATTGTAAATCATGAGGCTTGATCATTCCCGAAATTTTTTTTGAAAAACTCCGATCGTTGCCCAGTGTTTTTATAACGTCCCGGATTTTGGTTTGCAAATTAGGTTTCGATTTTAGGCAACTTTTTATTGTTTTATACACTCCTTCCTTCCAAAGTTCTATTGTAAATCATGAGGCTTGATCATTCCCACCATAGTTTTCGTGAACCTCGATCGTTACTTTGTTTTTTTTAGCACGTGCTACAAACTTCCCATTTTAGGGTTTCAATTTTAAATACCTTTTTACAGTTTCAAACACTCCCTTCCGCCGACATTCTATTGTAAATCATGAGGCTTGATCATTCCCCAAACAAATTTTGAAAAACTTCGACCGTTGCCCAGTGTTTTTATAACGTCCCGAATTTTGGTTTGCAAATTAGGGTTTCGATTTTAGGCATCTTTTTATTGTTTTATACACTCCTTCCCTTCAAAGTTCTATTGTAAATCTTGAGGCTTGATCATTCCCGACATAGTTTTCGTGAACCTCGATCGTTACTCTGTTTTTTTTAGCACGTGCTTCAAACATCCCATTTGAAGGTTTCAATTTTAAGCACCTTTAAACAGTTTTATACACTCCCTTTCGCCAAAATTCTATTGCAAATCATGAGGCTTGATCATTCCCCAAACAAATTTTGAAAAACTCCGACCGTTGCCCTGTGTTTTTATAACGTCCCGGATTTGGGTGTGCAAATTAGGGTTTCGATTTTAGGCACCTTTTTATTGTTTTATACACTCCTTCCCTTCAAAGTTCTATTGCAAACCATGAGGCTTGATGATTCCCGACAAAATTTTCGTGAACCTCGATCGTTACTCAGTTTTTTTTAGCACGTGGTTCAAACTTCCCATTTTAGGGTTTCAATTTTAAACACCTTTTAACAGTTTTATACACTCCCTTCCGCTGACATTCTCTTGTAAATCAAAAGGCTTGATCAATCCCCAAACAAATTTTGAAAAACTCCGACCGTTGCCCAGTGTTTTTATAACGTCCCGGATTTTTGTTTGCAAATTAGGGTTTCCATTTTGGGCACCTTTTTATTGTTTTATACACTCCTTCCCTTCAAAGTTCTATTGCAAACCATGAGGCTTGATGATTCCCGACAAAATTTTCGTGAACCTCGATCGTTACTCAGTTTTTTTTAGCACGTGCTTCAAACTTCCCATTTTAGGGTTTCAATTTTAAGCACCTTTTTACAGTTTTATACACTCCCTTCCTCCGACATTCTATTGTAAATCATGAGGCTTGATCATTCCCCAAACAAATTTTGAAAAACTCCGACCGTTGCCCAGTGTTTTTATAACGTCCCGGATTTTGGTTTGCAAATTAGGGTTTCGATTTTTGGCACCTTTTTATTGTTTTATACACTCCTTCCCTTCAAAGTTCTATTGCAAACCATGAGGCTTGATGATTCCCGACAAAATTTTCGTGAACCTCGATCGTTACTCAGTTTTTTTTAGCACGTGTTTCAAACTTCCCATTTTAGGGTTTCAATTCTAAGCACCTTTTTACAGTTTTATACACTCCCTTCCGCCGACATTCTATTGTAAATCATGAGGCTTGATCAATCCCCAAACAAATTTTGAAAAACTCCGACCGTTGCCCAGTCTTTTTATAACGTCCCGGATTTTGGTTTGCAAATTAGGGTTTCGATTTTAGGCACCTTTTTATTGTTTTATACACTCCTTCCCTTCAAAGTTCTATTGCAAACCATGAGGCTTGATGATTCCCGACAAAATTTTCGTGAACCTCGATCGTTACTCAGTTTTTTTTAGCACGTGCTTCAAACTTCCCATTTTAGGGCTTCAATTTTAAGCACCTTTTTACAGTTTTATACACTCCCTTCCGCCGACATTCTATTGTAAATCATGAGGCTTGAACATTCCCTAAACAATTTTGAAAAACTCCGACCGTTGCCCTGTGTTTTTATAACGTCCCGGATTTGGGTTTGCAAATTAGGGTTTCGATTTTAGGCACCTTTTTATTCTTTTATACACTCCTTCCCTTCAAAGTTCTATTGCAAACCATGAGGCTTGATGATTCCCGACAAAATTTTCGTGAACCTCGATCGTAACTCAGTTTTTTTTAGCACGTGCTTCAAACTTCCCATTTTAGGGTTTCAATTTTAAGCACCTTTTTACAGTTTTAAACACTCCCTTCCGCCGACATTCTATTGTAAATCATGAGGCTTGAACATTCCCCAAACAAATTTTGAAAAACTCCGACCGTTGCCCTATGTTTTTATAACGTCCCGGATTGGGGTTTGCAAATTAGGGTTTCGATTTTAGGCACCTTTTTATTGTTTTATACACTCCTTCCCTTCAAATTTCTATTCTAAACCGTGAGGCTTGATCGTTCCTAAGAAAATTTTCGTGAACCTCGATCGTTACTCTGTTATTTTTAGCACGTCGTTCAAACTTCCCATTTTAGGATTTCAATTTTAAGCACATTTTAATAGTTTTATGCACTCCTTTTCACCGACATTCTATTGTAAATCGTGAGGCAAGATCATTCCCCAAACAAATTTTGAAAAACCCCAACCTTTGCCAAGGGTTTTAATAACGTCCCAGATTTTGGTTTGCAAATTAGGGTTTCGATTTTAGGCACCTTTTTACAGTTTTATACACTCCCTTCCTCCGACATTCTATCGTAATCATGAGGCTTGATCATTCCCCAAACAAATTTTGAAAAACTCCGACCGTTGCCCTGTGTTTTTATAACGTCCCGCATTTGGGTTTGCAAATTAGGGTTTTGATTTTAGGCACCTTTTTATTGTTTTATACACTCCTTCCCTTCAAAGTTCTATTCTAAACCATGAGGCTTGATCATTCCAGAGAAAATTTTCGTGAACCTCGATCGTTACTCTGTTATTTTTAGCACGTCGTTCAAACTTCCCATTTTAGGATTTCAATTTTAAGCACATTTTAATAGTTTTATGCCCTCCCTTTCGCCGACATTCTATTGTAAATCATGAGGCAAGATCATTCCCCAAACAAATTTTAAAAAACCCCAACCTTTGCCAAGGGTTTTTATAACGTCCCAGATTTTGGTTTGCAAATTAGGGTTTCGATTTTAGGCACCTTTTTACAGTTTTATACACTCCCTTCCTCCGACATTCTATCGTAATCATGAGGCTTGAACATTCCCCAAACAAATTTTGAAAAACTCCGACCGTTGCCCTGTGTTTTTATAACGTCCCGGATTTGGGTTTGCAAATTAGGGTTTCGATTTTAGGCACCTTTTTAATGTTTTATACACTCCTTCCCTTCAAAGTTCTATTCTAAACCATGAGGCTTGATCATTCCAGAGAAAATTTTCGTGAACCTCGATCGTTACTCTTTTATTTTTAGCACGTGCTTCAAACTTCCCATTTTAGGGTTTCAATTTTAAGCACCTTTTAACAGTTTTATACACTCCCTTTGGCCGAAATTCTATTGCAAATCATGAGGCTTGATCATTCCCCAAACAAATTTTGAAAAACTCCGACCGTTGCCCTGTGTTTTTATAATGTCCCGTATTTGGGTTTGCAAATTAGGGTTTCAATTTTCGGCACCTTTTTATTGTTTTATACACTCCTTCCCTTCAAAGTTCTATTGTAACCCATGAGGCTTGATCATTCCTGAGAAAATTTTCGTGAACCTCGATCGTTACTCTGTTATTTTTAGCACGTTGTTCAAACTTCCCATTTTAGGATTTCAATTTTAAGCACATTTTAATAGTTTTATGCACTCCCTTTCGCCGACATTCTATTGTAAATCATGAGGCAAGATCATTCCCCAAACAAATTTTGAAAAACCCCAACCTTTGCCAAGGGTTTTTATAACGTCCCAGATTTTGGTTTGCAAATTAGGGTTTCGATTTTAGGCACCTTTTTACAGTTTTATACACTCCCTTCTTCCGACATTCTATCGTAATCATGAGGCTTGAACATTCCCCAAACAAATTTTGAGAAACTCCGGCCGTTGCCCTGTGTTTTTATAACGTCCCAGATTTTGGTTTGCAAATTAGGATTTCGATTTTAGGCACCTTTTTACAGTTTTATACACTCCCTTCCTCCGACATTCTATCGTAAGGCACCTTTTTATTGTTTTATACACTCCTTCCCTTCAAAGTTCTATTCTAAACCATGAGGCTTGATCATTCCAGAGAAAATTTTCGTGAACCTCGATCGTTACTCTTTTATTTTTAGCACGTGCTTCAAACTTCCCATTTTAGGGTTTCAATTTTAAGCACCTTTTAAAAGTTTTATACACTCCCTTTGGCCGAAATTCTATTGCAAATCATGAGGCTTGATCATTCCCCAAACAAATTTTGAAAAACTCCGACCGCTGCCCTGTGTTTTTATAATGTCCCGTATTTGGGTTTGCAAATTAGGGTTTCAATTTTCGGCACCTTTTTATTGTTTTATACACTCCTTCCCTTCAAAGTTCTATTGTAACCCATGAGGCTTGATCATTCCTGAGAAAATTTTCGTGAACCTCGATCGTTACTCTGTTATTTTTAGCACGTCGTTCAAACTTCCCATTTTAGGATTTCAATTTTAAGCACATTTTAATAGTTTTATGCACTCCCTTTCGCCGACATTCTATTGTAAATCATGAGGAAAGATCATTCCCCAAACAAATTTTGAAAAACCCCAACCTTTGCCAAGGGTTTTTATAACGTCCCAGATTTTGGTTTGCAAATTAGGGTTTCGATTTTAGGCACCTTTTTACAGTTTTATACACTCCCTTCTTCCGACATTCTATCGTAATCATGAGGCTTGAACATTCCCCAAACAAATTTTGAGAAACTCCGACCGTTGCCCTGTGTTTTTATAACGTCCCAGATTTTGGTTTGCAAATTAGGGTTTCGATTTTATGCACTTTTTTACAGTTTTATACACTCCCTTCCTCCGACATTCTATCGTAATCATGAGGCTTGAACATTCCCCAAACAAATTTTGAAAAACTCCGACCGTTGCCCTGTGTTTTTATAACGTCCCGGATTTGGGTTTGCAAATTAGGGTTTCGATTTTAGGCACCTTTTTATTGTTTTATACACTCCTTCCCTTCAAAGTTCTATTCTAAACCATGAGGCTTGATCATTCCAGAGAAAATTTTCGTGAACCTCGATCGTTACTCTTTTATTTTTAGCACGTGCTTCAAACTTCCCATTTTAGGGTTTCAATTTTAAGCACCTTTTAACAGTTTTATACACTCCCTTTGGCCGAAATTCTATTGCAAATCATGAGGCTTGATCATTCCCCAAACAAATTTTGAAAAACTCCGACCGTTGCCCTGTGTTTTTATAACGTCCCGGATTTGGGTTTGCAAATTAGGGTTTCGATTTTAGGCACCTTTTTATTGTTTTATACACTCCTTCCCTTCAAAGTTCTATTGTAAACCATGAGGCTTGATCATTCCTGAGAAAATTTTCGTGAACCTCGATCGTTACTCTGTTATTTTTAGCACGTCGTTCAAACTTTCCATTTTAGGATTTCAATTTTAAGCACATTTTAATAGTTTTATGCACTCCCTTTCGCCGACATTCTATTGTAAATCATGAGGCAAGATCATTCCCCAATCAAATTTTGAAAAACCCCAACCTTTGCCAAGGGTTTTTATAACGTCCCAGATTTTGGTTTGCAAATTAGGGTTTCGATTTTAGGCACCTTTTTACAGTTTTATACACTCCCTTCTTCCGACATTCTATCGTAATCATGAGGCTTGAACATTCCCCAAACAAATTTTGAGAAACTCCGGCCGTTGCCCTGTGTTTTTATAACGTCCCAGATTTTGGTTTGCAAATTAGGGTTTCGATTTTAGGCACCTTTTTACAGTTTTATACACTCCCTTCCTCCGACATTCTATCGTAATCATGAGGCTTGAACATTCCCTAAACAANTCATGAGGCTTGAACATTCCCCAAACAAATTTTGAAAAACTCCGACCGTTGCCCTGTGTTTTTATAACGTACCGGATTTGGGTTTGCAAATTAGGGTTTCGATTTTAGGCACCTTTTTATTGTTTTATACACTCCTTCCCTTCAAAGTTCTATTCTAAACCATGAGGCTTGATCATTCCAGAGAAAATTTTCGTGAACCTCGATCGTTACTCTGTTATTTTTAGCACGTCGTTCAAACTTCCCATTTTAGGATTTCAATTTTAAGCACATTTTAATAGTTTTATGCACTCCCTTTCGCCGACATTCTATTGTAAATCATGAGGCAAGATCATTCCCCAAACAAATTTTGAAAAACCCCAACCTTTGCCAAGGGTTTTTATAACGTTCCAGATTTTGGTTTGCAAATTAGGGTTTCGATTTTAGGCACCTTTTTACAGTTTTATACACTCCCTTCCTCCGACATTCTATCGTAATCATGAGGCTTGAACATTCCCCAAACAAATTTTGAGAAACTCCGACCGTTGCCCTGTGTTTTTATAACGTCCCGGATTTGGGTTTGCAAATTAGGGTTTCGATTTTAGGCACCTTTTTATTGTTTTATACACTCCTTCCCTTCAAAGTTCTCTTCTAAACCATGAGGCTTGATCATTCCTAAGAAAATTTTCGTGAACCTCGATCGTTACTCTGTTATTTTTAGCACGTCGTTCAAACTTCCCATTTTAGGATTTCAATTTTAAGCACATTTTAATAGTTTTATGCACTCCCTTTCGCCGACATTCTATTGTAAATCATGAGGCAAGATCATTCCCCAAACAAATTTTGAAAAACCCCAACCTTTGCCAAGGGTTTTTATAACGTCCCAAATTTTGGTTTGCAAATTAGGGTTTCGATTTTAGGCACCTTTTTACAGTTTTATACACTCCCTTCCTCCGACATTCTATCGTAATCATGAGGCTTGAACATTCCCCAAAAAAATTTTTAGAAACTCCGACCGTTGCCCTGTGTTTTTATAACGTCCCGGATTTGGGTTTGCAAATTAGGGTTTCGATTTTAGGCACCTTTTTATTGTTTTATACACTCCTTCCCTTCAAAGTTCTATTGTAAACCATGAGGCTTGATCATTCCTAAGAAAATTTTCGTGAACCTCGATCGTTACTCTGTTATTTTTAGCACGTCGTTCAAATTTCCCATTTTAGGATTTCAATTTTAAGCACGATTTAATAGTTTTATGCACTCCCTTTCGCCGACATTCTATTGTAAATCATGAGGAAAGATCATTCCCCAAACAAATTTTGAAAAACCCCAACCTTTGCCAAGGGTTTTTATAACGTCCCAGATTTTGGTTTGCAAATTAGGGTTTCGATTTTAGGCACCTTTTTACAGTTTTATACACTCCCTTCCTCCGACATTCTATTGTAATCATGAGGCTTGAACATTCCCCAAACAAATTTTGAAAAACTCCGACCGTTGCCCTGTGTTTTTATAACGTCCCGGATTGGGGTTTGCAAATTAGGGTTTCGATTTTAGGCACCTTTTTATTGTTTTATACACTCCTTCCCTTCAAATTTCTATTCTAAACCATGAGGCTTGATCATTCCTAAGAAAATTTTCGTGAACCTCGATCGTTACTCTGTTATTTTTAGCACGTCGTTCAAACTTCCCATTTTAGGATTTCAATTTTAAGCACATTTTAATAGTTTTATGCACTCCCTTTCGCCGACATTCTATTGTAAATCATGAGGCAAGATCATTCCCCAAACAAATTTTGAAAAACCCCAACCTTTGCCAAGGGTTTTTATAACGTCCCAGATTTTGGTTTGCAAATTAGGGTTTCGATTTTAGGCACCTTTTTACAGTTTTATACACTCCCTTCCTCCGACATTCTATCGTAATCATGAGGCTTGAACATTCCCGAAACAAATTTTGAGAAACTCCGACCGTTGACCTGTGTTTTTATAACGTCCCGGATTTGGGTTTGCAAATTAGGGTTTCGATTTTAGGCACCTTTTTATTGTTTTATACACTCCTTCCCTTCAAAGTTCTATTCTAAACCATGAGGCTTGATCATTCCCTTTTTATTGTTTTATACACTCCTTCCCTTCAAAGTTCTATTCTAAACCATGAGGCTTGATCATTCCTAAGAAAATTTTCGTGAACCTCGATCGTTACTCTGTTATTTTTAGCACGTCGTTCAAACTTCCCATTTTAGGATTTCAATTTTAAGCACATTTTAATAGTTTTATGCACTCCCTTTCGCCGACATTCAATTGTAAATCATGAGGCAAGATCATTCCCCAAACAAATTTTGAAAAACCCCAACCTTTGCCAAGGGTTTTTATAACGTCCCAGATTTTGGTTTGCAAATTAGGGTTTCGATTTTAGGCACCTTTTTACAGTTTTATACACTCCCTTCCTCCGACATTCTATCGTAATCATGAGGCTTGATCATTCCCCAAACAAATTTTGAAAAACTCCGACCGTTGCCCTGTGTTTTTATAACGTTTCGCATTTGGGTTTGCAAATTAGGGTTTTGATTTTAGGCACCTTTTTATTGTTTTATACACTCCTTCCCTTCAAAGTTCTATTCTAAACCATGAGACTTGATCATTCCAGAGAAAATTTTCGTGAACCTCTATCGTTACTCTTTTATTTTTTGCACGTGCTTCAAACTTCCCATTTTAGGGTTTCAATTTTAAGCACCTTTTAACAGTTTTATACACTCCCTTTGGCCGAAATTCTATTGCAAATCATGAGGCTTGATCATTCCCCAAACAAATTTTGAAAAACTCCGACCGTTGCCCTGTGTTTTTATAATGTCCCTTATTTGGGTTTGCAAATTAGGGTTTCAATTTTCGGCACCCTTTTATTGTTTTATACACTCCTTCCCTTCAAAGTTCTATTGTAACCCATGAGGCTTGATCATTCCTGAGTAAATTTTCGTGAACCTCGATCGTTACTCTGTTATTTTTAGCACGTCGTTCAAACTTCCCATTTTAGGATTTCAATTTTAAGCACATTTTAATAGTTTTATGCACTCCCTTTCGCCGACATTCTATTGTAAATCATGAGGCAAGATCATTCCCCAAACAAATTTTGAAAAACCCCAACCTTTGCCAAGGGTTTTTATAACGTCCCAGATTTTGGTTTGCAAATTAGGGTTTCGATTTTAGGCACCTTTTTACAGTTTTATACACTCCCTTCCTCCGACATTCTATCGTAATCATGAGGCTTGAACATTCCCCAAACAAATTTTGAAAAACTCCGACCGTTGCCCTGTGTTTTTATAACGTCCCGGATTTGGGTTTGCAAATTAGGGTTTCGATTTTAGGCACCTTTTTATTGTTTTATACACTCCTTCCCTTCAAAGTTCTATTGTAAACCATGAGGCTTGATCATTCCTAAGAAAATTTTCGTGAACCTCGATCGTTACTCTGTTATTTTTAGCACGTCGTTCAAACTTCCCATTTTAGGATTTCAATTTTAAGCACATTTTAATAGTTTTATGCACTCCCTTTCGCCGACATTCTATTGTAAATCGTGAGGAAAGATCAATCCCCAAACAAATTTTGAAAAACCCCAACCTTTGCCAAGGGTTTTTATAACGTCCCAGATTTTGGTTTGCAAATTAGGGTTTCGATTTTAGGCACCTTTTTATAGTTTTATACACTCCCTTCCTCCGACATTCTATCGTAATCATGAGGCTTCAACATTCCCCAAACAAATTTTGAAAAACTCCCGACCGTTGCCCTGTGTTTTTATAACGTCCCGGATTTTGGTTTGCAAATTAGGGTTTCGATTTTAGGCACCTTTTTATTGTTTTATACACTCCTTCCCTTCAAAGTTCTATTCTAAACCATGAGGCTTGATCATTCCAGAGAAAATTTTCGTGAACCTCGATCGTTACTCTTTTATTTTTAGCACGTGCTTCAAACTTCCCATTTTAGGGTTTCAATTTTAAGCACCTTTTAACAGTTTTATACACTCCCTTTCACCGAAATTCTATTGAAAATCATGAGGCTTGATCATTCCCTAAACAAATTTTGAAAAACTTCGACCGTTGCCCTGTGTTTTTATAACGTCCCGGATTTGGGTTTGCAAATTAGGGTTTCAATTTTAGGCACCTTTTTATTGTTTTATACACTCCTTCCCTTCAAAGTTCTATTGTAAACCATGAGGCTTGATCATTCCTAAGAAAATTTTCGTGAACCTCGATCGTTACTCTGTTATTTTTAGCACGTCGTTCAAACTTCCCATTTTAGGATTTCAATTTTAAGCACATTTTAATAGTTTTATGCACTCCCTTTCGCCGACATTCTATTGTAAATCATGAGGCAAGATCATTCCCCAAACAAATTTTGAAAAACCCCAACCTTTGCCAAGGGTTTTTATAACGTCCCAGATTTTGTTTGGAAATTAGGGTTTCGATTTTAGGCACCTTTTTACAGTTTTATACACTCCCTTCCTCCGACATTCTATCGTAATCATGAGGCTTGAACATTCCCCAAACAAATTTTGAAAAACTCCGACCGTTGCCCCATTCTATCGTAATCATGAGGCTTGAACATTCCCCAAACAAATTTTGAAAAACTCCGACCGTTGCCCGGTGTTTTTATAACGTCCCGGATTTGGGTTTGCAAATTAGGGTTTCGATTTTAGGCA
The DNA here is from genome assembly GCF_002738345.1 of Cucurbita maxima. Classification (NCBI taxonomy): domain Eukaryota; kingdom Viridiplantae; phylum Streptophyta; class Magnoliopsida; order Cucurbitales; family Cucurbitaceae; genus Cucurbita; species Cucurbita maxima. The sequence continues at coordinate 54,763 of NW_019272247.1, forward strand.
CCTTTTTAATTTTTTATACACTCCTTCCCTTCAAAGTTCTATTCTAAACCTTGAGGCTTGATCATTCCTAAGAAAATTTTTGTGAACCTCGGTCGTTACTCTGTTACTTTTAGCACGTGCTTCAAACTTCCCATTTTAGGATTTCAATTTTAAGCACATTTTAATAGTTTTATGCACTCCCTTTCGCCGACATTCTATTGTAAATCATGAGGCAAGATCATTCCCCAAACAAATTTTGAAAAACCCCAACCTTTGCCAAGGGTTTTTATAACGTCCCAGATTTTGGTTTGCAAATTAGGGTTTCGATTTTAGGCACCTTTTTACAGTTTTATACACTCCCTTCCTCCGACATTCTATCGTAATCATGAGGCTTGAACATTCCCCAAACAAATTTTGAAAAACTCCGACCGTTGCCCTGTGTTTTTATAACGTCCCGGATTTGGGTTTGCAAATTAGGGTTTCGATTTTAGGCACCTTTTTATTGTTTTATACACTCCTTCCCTTCAAAGTTCTATTGTAAACCATGAGGCTTGATCATTCCTAAGAAAATTTTCGTGAACCTCGATCGTTACTCTGTTATTTTTAGCACGTCGTTCAAACTTCCCATTTTAGGATTTCAATTTTAAGCACATTTTAATAGTTTTATGCACTCCCTTTCGCCGACATTCTATTGTAAATCATGAGGCAAGATCATTCCCCAAACAAATTTTGAAAAACCCCAACCTTTGCCTAGGGTTTTTATAACGTCCCAGATTTTGGTTTGCAAATTAGGGTTTCGATTTTAGGCACCTTTATACAGTTTTATACACTCCCTTCCTTCGACATTCTATCGTAATCATGAGGCTTGAACATTCCCCAAACAAATTTTGAAAAACTCCGACCGTTGCCCTGTGTTTTTATAACGTCCCCGATTTGGGTTTGCAAATTAGGGCTTCGATTTTAGGCAACCGTTGCCCTGTGTTTTTATAACGTCCCCGATTTGGGTTTGCAAATTAGGGCTTCGATTTTAGGCACCTTTTTATTGTTTTATACACTCCTTCCCTTCAAAGTTCTATTCTAAACCATGAGGCTTGATCATTCCAGAAAAAATTTTCGTGAACCTCGATCGTTACTCTTTTATTTTTAGCACGTGCTTCAAACTTCCCATTTTAGGGTTTCAATTTTAAGCACCTTTTAACAGTTTTATACACTCCCTTTCACCGAAATTGTATTGAAAATCATGAGGCTTGATCATTCCCTAAACAAATTTTGAAAAACTCCGACCGTTGCCCTGTGTTTTTATAACGTCCCGGATTTGGGTTTGCAAATTAGGGTTTCGATTTTAGGCACCTTTTTATTGTTTTATACACTCCTTCCCTTCAAAGTTCTATTGTAAACCATGAGGCTTGATCATTCCTAAGAAAATTTTCGTGAACCTCGATCGTTACTCTGTTATTTTTAGCACGTCGTTCAAACTTCCCATTTTAGGATTTCAATTTTAAGCACATTTTAATAGTTTTATGCACTCCCTTTCGCCGACATTCTATTGTAAATCATGAGGCAAGATCATTCCCCAAATAAATTTTGAAAAACCCCAACCTTTGCCAAGGGTTTTTATAACGTCCCAGATTTTTGTTTCCAAATTAGGGTTTCGATTTTAGGCACCTTTTTACAGTTTTATACACTCCCTTCCACCGACATTCTATCGTAATCATGAGGCTTGAACATTCCCCAAACAAATTTTGAAAAACTCCGACCGTAATCATGAGGTTTCGATTAGGGTTTCAATTTTAAGCACCTTTTAACAGTTTTATACACTCCCTTTTGCCGAAATTCTATTGCAAATCATGAAGCTTCATCATTCACCAAACAAATTTTTTAAAGCTCCGACCGTTGCCCAGTCTTTTTATAACGTCCCGGATTTGGGTTTCCAAATTAGGGTTTCGATTTTAGGCACCTTTTTATTGTTTTATACACTCCTTCCCTTCAAAGTTCTTGTGTAAACCATTTGGCTTGATCATTCCCGACAAAATTTTCGTGAACCTCGATCGTTACTCAGTTTTTTTTAGCACAAGCTTCAAACTTCCCATTTTAGGGTTTCAATTTTAAGCACCTTTTAACAGTTTTATACACTCCCTTTTGCCGAAATTATATTGCAAATCATGAAGCTTCATCATTCACAAAACAAATTTTGAAATGCTCCGACCGTTGCCCAGTCTTTTTATAAAATTTGGGTTTGCAAATTATGGTTTCGATTTTAGACACCTTTTTATTGTTTTATACACTCCTTACCTTCAAAGTTCTATTGTAAACCTTGAGGCTTGATCATTCCCGACAAAATTTTCGTGAACCTCGATCGTTACTCAGTGTTTTTTAGCACAAGCTTCAAACTTCCCTTTTTAGGGTTTCAATTTTAAGCACCTTTTAACAGTTTTATACACTCCCTTTCGCCGACATTCTATTGTAAATCATGAGGCTTGATCAATCCCTAAAAAAATTTTGAAAAGCTCCGACCGTTGCCCAGTCTTTTTATAACGTCCCAGATTTGGGTTTGCAAATTAGGGTTTCGATTTTTAGGCACCTTTTTATTGTTTTATACACTCCATCCCTTCAAAGTTCTATTGCAAACCATGAGGCTTGATTATTCCTGCCAAAATTTTCGTGAACCTCGATCGTTACTCAGTTTTTTTTAGCACGTGCTTCAAACTTCCCATTTTAAGGTTTCAATTTTAAGCACCTTTTTACAGTTTTATGCACTCCCTTCCGCCGATATTCTATTGTAAATCATGAGGCTTGATCAATCCCCAAACAAATTTTGAAATGGTCCTATCGTTGCCCAGTCTTTTTATAATGTCCCGGATTTGGGTTTGCAAATTAATGTTTCGATTTTAGGCACCTTTTTATTGTTTTATAAACTCCTTCCCTTCAAAGTTCTATTCCAAACCATGAGGCTTGATGATTCCCGACAAAATTTTCGTGAACCTCGATCATTACTCAGTGTTTTTTAGCACGTGCTTCAAACTTCCGATTTTAGGGTTTCAATTTTAAGCACCTTTTTAAGTTTTATGCACTCCCTTCTGCCGATATTCTATTTTAAATCATGAGGCTTGATCAATCCCCAAACAAATTTCTAAAAACTCCAACTGTTGCCAGTATTTTTCTAACGTCACGAATTTTTGTTTGCAAATTAGGGTTTCGATTTTAAGCACCTTTTTATTGTTTTATACACTCATTCCCTTCAAAGTTCTATTGCAAACCATGAGGCTTAATGATTCCCGACAAAATTTTCTTGAACCTCTATCGTTACTCAGTGATTTTTAGCACGTGCTTCAAACTTCCCATTTTCGGGTTCAATTTTAAGCACCGTTTAACAGTTTTATACACTCCCTTTTGCCGAAATTCTATTGCAAATCATGAAGCTTGATCATTCACCAAACAAATTTTGAAATGGTCTGATCGTTGCCATGTCTTTTTATAACGTCCCGGATTTGGGTTTGCAAATTAATGTTTCGATTTTAGGCACCTTTTTATTGTTTTATACACTCCTTCCCTTCAAAGTTCTATTGCAAACCATGAGGCTTGATGATTCCCGACAAAATTTTCGTGAACCTCGTTCCCTTCAAAGTTCTATTGCAAACCATGAGGCTTGATGATTCCCGACAAAATTTTCGTGAACCTCGATTGTTCCTCAGTTTTTTTGTGCACGTGCTTCAAACTTCCCATTTTAGGGTTCAATTTTAAGCACCTTTTAACAGTTTTATACACTCCCTTTTGCCGAAATTCTATTGCAAATCATGAAGCTTGATCATTCACCAAACAAATTTTGAAATGGTTCGATCTTGCCCAGTCTTTTTATAACGATCCGGATTTGGGTTTGCAAATTAATGTTTCGATTTTAGGCACCTTTATATTGTTTTATACACTCCTTCCCTTCAAAGTTCTATTGCAAACCACGAGGCTTGATGATTCCCGATAAAATTTTTGTGAACCTCGATCGTTACTCCGTTTTTTTGAGCACGTGCTTCAAACTTCCCATTTTAGGGTTTCAATTTTAAGCACCTTTTAACTGTTTTATACACTCCCTTTTGTCGAAATTGTATTGCAAATCATGAAGCTTGATCATTCACCAAACAAATTTTGAAATGGTCTGATCGTTGCCCAGTCTTTTTATAACGTCCCGTATTTTTGTTTGCAAATTAGGGTTTCGATTTTAGGCACCTTTTTATTGTTTTATGCACTCCTTCCTTTCAAAGTTCTATTGCAAACCATGAGGCTTGATGATTCCCGACAAAATTTTCGTGAACCTCGATCGTTGCTCTGTTTTTTTGTGCACGTGCTTCAAACATCCCATTTTAGGGTTCAATTTTAAGCACCTTTGAACAGTTTTATACACTCCCTTTTGCAAAAATTCTATTGCAAATTATGAAGCTTGATCATTCCCCAAACAAATTTTAAAATGGTCCAATCGTTGCCCAGTCTTTTTATAACGTCCCAAATTTGGGTTTGCAAATTAATGTTTCGATTTTAGGAACCTTTTTATTGTTTTATACACTCCTTCCCTTCAAAGTTCTATTGCAAACCATGAGGCTTGATGATTCCCGGCAAAATTTTCGCGAACCTCGATCGTTACTCAGTTTTTTTGAGCACGTGCTTCAAACTTCCCTCCCGGCAAAATTTTCGCGAACCTCGATCGTTACTCAGTTTTTTTGAGCACGTGCTTCAAACTTCCCATTTTAGGGTTTCAATTTTACGCACCTTTTAACAATTTTATACACTCCCTTTTGCCGAAATTCTATTGCAAATCATGGAGCTTGATCATTCACCAAACAAATTTTGTAAAGCTCCGACCGGTTCCCTGTATTTTTATAACGTCCCGGATTTGGGTTTGCAAATTAGGGTTTCGATTTTAGGCACCTTTTTATTGTTTTATACACTCCTTCCCTTCAAAGTTCTATTGCAAACCATGAGGCTTGATGATTCCCGGCAAAATTTTCGCGAACCTCGATCGTTACTCAGTTTTTTTGAGCACGTGCTTCAAACTTCCCATTTTAGGGTTTCAATTTTACGCACCTTTTAACAATTTTATACACTCCCTTTTGCCGAAATTCTATTGCAAATCATGGAGCTTGATCATTCACCAAACAAATTTTGTAAAGCTCCGACCGGTTCCCTGTATTTTTATAACGTCCCGGATTTGGGTTTGCAAATTAGGGTTTCGATTTTAGGCACCTTTTTATTGTTTTATACACTCCTTCCCTTCAAAGTTCTTGCAAATTAGGGTTTCGATTTTAGGCACCTTTTTATTGTTTTATACACTCCTTCCCTTCAAAGTTCTTGTGTAAACCATGAGGCTTGATTATTCCAGACAAAATTTTCGTGAACCTCAATCATTACTCTGTTTTTTTTTAAACCATGAGGCTTGATTATTCCAGACAAAATTTTCGTGAACCTCAATCATTACTCTGTTTTTTTTTTAGCACGTGGTTCAAACTTCCCATTTTAGGGTTTCAATTTTAAGCACCTTTTTACAGTTTTATACACTCCCTTCCACCGACATTCAATTGTAAATCATGAGGCTTGATCAATCCCCAAACAAAATTTGAAAAACTCCGACCGTTGCCAGTGTTTTTATAACGTCCCGAATTTTTGTTTGCAAATTAGGGTTTCGATTTTAGGCACCTTGTTATTGTTTTATACACTCCTTCCCTTCAAAGTTCTATTGCAAACCATGAGGCTTGATGATTCCCGACAAAATTTTCGTGAACCTCCATCGTTACTCAGTTTTTTTTAGCACGTGCTTCAAACTTCCCATTTGAGGGTTTCAATTTTAAGCACCTTTTTACAGTTTTACGCACTCCCTTCCGCCGACATTCTATTGTAAATCATGAGGCTTGATCAATCCCCAAACAAATTTTGAAAAACTCCGACCGTTGCCAGTGTTTTTATAACGTCCCGTATTTTTGTTTGCAAATTAGGGTTTCGATTTTAGGCACCTTTTTATTGTTTTATACACTCCTTCCCTTCAAAGTTCTATTGCAAACCATGAGGCTTGATGATTCCCGACAAAATTTTCGTGAACCTCGATCGTTACTCAGTTTTTTTGAGCACGTGCTTCAAACTTCCCATTTTAGGGTTTCAATTTTAAGCAGCTTTTAACAGTTTTATACACTCCCTTTTCCCTAAATTCTATTGCAAATCATGAAGCTTGATCATTCCCCAAACAAATTTTGAAATGGTCCGATCGTTGCCCAGTGTGTTTATAACGTCCCGGATTTTTGTTTGCAAATTAGTGTTTCGAGTTTAAGCACCTTTTTATTGTTTTATATACTCCTTACCTTCAAAGTTCTATTTTAAACCATGAGGCTTGATCATTCCCGACAAAATTTTCATGGACCTCGATAGTTACTCAGTTTTTTTGAGCACGTGCTTCAAACTTCTCATTTTAGGGTTTCAATTTTAAGCACCTTTTAAAAGTTTTAAACACTCCCTTTTGCCGAAATTCTATTGCAAATCATGAAGCTTGATCATTCACCAAACAAATTTTGAAATGGTCCGATCGTTGCCCAATCTTTTTATAACCTCCCAAATATGGGTTTGCAAATTAATGTTTCGATTTTAGGCACCTTTTTATTGTTTTATACACTCCTTCCCTTTAAAGTTCTATTGCAACAATGAAGCTTGATCATTCCCGACAAAATTTTCGTGAACCTCGATCGTTACTCTGTTATTTTTAGCACGTGCTTCAAACTTCCGATTTGGGTTTCAATTTTAAGCACCTTTTTACAGTTTTATACACTCCCTTCCGCTGACATTCTATTGTAAATCATGAGGCTTTATCAATCCCCAAAAAATTTTTGACAAACCCCGACCTTTGCCAAGGGTTTTTATAACGTCCCAGATTTTTGTTTGCAAATTAGGGTTTCGATTTTAGGCTCCTTTTTATTGTTTTATTCACTCCTTCCCTTCAAAGTTCTTTTGTAAACTATGAGGCTTGATCATTCCCGATAAAATTTTCGAGAACCTCGATCGTTACTCTGTTTTTTTCAGCACGTGTTTCAAACTTCCCATTTTAGGATTTCAATTTTAAGCACCTTTTAACAGTTTTAGACACTCCCTTTTGCCGAAATTCTATTGCAGATCATGAAGCTTGATCATTCACCAAACAAATTTTGAAAAGCTTCGACCGGTTCCCAGTATTTTTATAACGTCCCGGATTTGGGTTTGCAAATTAGGGTTTCGATTTTAGGCACCTTTTTATTTTTTTATACACTCCTTATTTTCAAAGTTCTTGTGTAAACCATGAGGCTCGATCATTCCAGACAAAGTTTTCGTGAACCTCGATCGTTACTCTATTTTTGTTAGCACGTGCTTCAAACTTCCCATTTTAGGTTTTTAATTTTAAGCACCTTTTTACAGTTTTATACACTCCCTTCCGCCGACATTCTATTGTAAATCATGAGGCTCGATCAACCCCCAAACAAATATTGAAAAACTCCGACAGTTGCCAGTGTTTTTATAACGTCCCGAATTTTTGTTTACAAATTAAGGTTTCGATTTTAGGCACCTTTTTATTGTTTTATACGCTCCTTCCCTTCAAAGTTATATCGCAAACCATGAGGCTTGATGATTCCCGAAAAAATTTTCGTGAACCTCCATCGTTACTCAGTTTTTTTTAGCAAGTGCTTCAAACTTCCCATTTTAGGGTTTCAATTTTAAGCACCTTTTTAAAGTTTTATACACTCCCTTCCGCCGACATTCTATTGTAAATCATGAGGCTTGATCAATCCCCAAACAAAATTTGAAAAACTCCGACCGTTGCCAGTGTTTTTACAACGTCCCAAATTTTTGTTTGCAAATTAGGGTTTCGATTTTAGGCACCTTTTTATTTTTTTATACACTCCTTATTTTCAAAGTTCTTGTGTAAACCATGAGGCTCGATCATTCCAGACAAAGTTTTCGTGAACCTCGATCGTTACTCTATTTTTGTTAGCACGTGCTTCAAACTTCCCATTTTAGGTTTTTAATTTTAAGCACCTTTTTACAGTTTTATACACTCCCTTCCGCCGACATTCTATTGTAAATCATGAGGCTCGATCAACCCCCAAACAAATATTGAAAAACTCCGACAGTTGCCAGTGTTTTTATAACGTCCCGAATTTTTGTTTACAAATTAAGGTTTCGATTTTAGGCACCTTTTTATTGTTTTATACGCTCCTTCCCTTCAAAGTTATATCGCAAACCATGAGGCTTGATGATTCCCGAAAAAATTTTCGTGAACCTCCATCGTTACTCAGTTTTTTTTAGCAAGTGCTTCAAACTTCCCATTTTAGGGTTTCAATTTTAAGCACCTTTTTAAAGTTTTATACACTCCCTTCCGCCGACATTCTATTGTAAATCATGAGGCTTGATCAATCCCCAAACAAAATTTGAAAAACTCCGACCGTTGCCAGTGTTTTTACAACGTCCCAAATTTTTGTTTGCAAATTAGGGTTTCGATTTTAGGCACCTTTTTATTGTTTTATACACTCCTTCCCTTCAAAGTTCTTGTGTAAACCATGAGGCTTTATGATTCCCAACAAAATTTTCGTGAACCTCGATCGTTACTAAGTTTTTTTGAGCACGTGCTTCAAACTTCCCATTTTAGGGTTTCAATTTTAAGCACCTTTTAACAGTTTTATACACTCCCTTTTGCCGAAATTCTATTGCAAATCATGAAGCTTGATCATTCACCAAACAAATTTTGAAATGGTCCGATCGTTGCCCAGTCTTTTTATAACGTAACGGATTTGGGTTTGCAAATTAATGTTTCGATTTTAGGCACCTTTTTATTGTTTTATACACTCCTTCCCTTCAAAGTTCTTGTGTAAACCATGAGGCTTGATTATTCCAGACAAAATTTTCGTGAACCTCAATCATTACTCTGTTTTTTTTTTAGCACGTGGTTCAAACTTCCCATTTTAGGGTTTCAATTTTAAGCACCTTTTTACAGTTTTATACACTCCCTTCCACCGACATTCAATTGTAAATCATGAGGCTTGATCAATCCCCAAACAAAATTTGAAAAACTCCGACCGTTGCCAGTGTTTTTATAACGTCCCGAATTTTTGTTTGCAAATTAGGGTTTCGATTTTAGGCACCTTTTTATTTTTTTATACACTCCTTCCCTTAAAAGTTCTATTGCAAACCATGAGGCTTGATGATTCTCGACAAAATTTTCGTGAACCTCCTTCCCTTAAAAGTTCTATTGCAAACCATGAGGCTTGATGATTCTCGACAAAATTTTCGTGAACCTCGATCGTTACTAAGTTTTTTTGAGCACGTGCTTCAAACTACCCATTTTAGGGTTCAATTTTAAGCATCTTTTAACAGTTTGATACACTCCATTTTGCCGAAATTCTATTGCAAATCATGAAGCTTGATCATTCACCAAAAAAACTTTGAAATGGTCCGATCGTTGCCCAGTCTTTTTATAACGTCCCGGATTTGGGTTTGCAAATTAGGGTTTCGATTTTAGGCACCTTTTTATTGTTTTATACACTCCTTACCTTCAAAGTTCTATTGCAAACCATGAGGCTTGATGATTCCCGACAAAATTTTCGTGAACCTCGGTCGTTACTCTGTTTTTTTGTGCACGTGCTTCAAACTTCCCATTTTAGGGTTCAATTTTAAGCACCTTTTAACAGTTTTATACACTCCCTTTTGCAAAAATTCTATTGCAAATCATGAAGCTTGATCATTCCCCAAACAAATTTTGAAAAACTCCGATCGTTTCCCAGTGTGTTTATAACGTCCCAGATTCTTTTTTGCAAATTAGGGTTTCGAGATTAGGCACCTTTTTATTGTTTATACATTCCTTACCTTCAATGTTCTATTGCAAACCATGAGGCTTGATGATTCCTGACAAACTTTTCGTGAACCTCGATCGTTACTCAGTTTTTTTAAGCACTTGCTTCAAACTTCCCATTTTCGGGTTTCAATTTTAAGCACCTTTTAACAGTTTTATACACTCCCTTTTGCCAAAAATCTATTGCAAATCATGAAGCTTGATCATTCCCCAAACAAATTTTGAAAAGCTCCGACCGTTGCCCAGTCTTTTTATAACATCCCAGATTTGGGTTTGCAAATTAATGTTTCGATTTTAGGCACCTTTTTATTGTTTTATACACTCCTTCCCTTCAATGTTCTATTGCAAACCATGAGGCTTGATGATTCCCAACAAAATTTTCGTGAACCTCGATCGTTACTCAGTTTTTTTTAGCACGTGCTTCAAACTTCCGATTTGAGGGTTTCAATTTTAAGAACCTTTTTACAGTTTTACGCACTCCCTTCCGCCGACTTTCTATTGTAAATCATGAGGCTTGATCAATCCCCAAACAAATTTTGAAAAACTCCGACCGTTGCCAGTGTTTTTATAACGTCCCGAATTTTTGTTTGCAAATTAGGGTTTCGATTTTAGGCACCTTTTTATTGTTTTATACACTCCTTCCCTTAAAAGTTCTATTGCAAACCATGAGGCTTGATGATTCCCGACAAAATTTTCGTGAACCTCGATCGTTACTAAGTTTTTTTGAGCACGTGCTTCAAACTTCCCATTTTAGGGTTCAATTTTAAGCACCTTTTAACAGTTTTATACACTCCCTTTTGCCGAAATTCTATTGCAAATCATGAAGCTTGATCATTCACCAAAAAAACTTTGAAATGGTCCGATCGTTGCCCAGTCTTTTTTTAACGTCCCGGATTTGGGTTTGCAAATTAGGGTTTCGATTTTAGGCACCTTTTTATTGTTTTATACACTCCTTACCTTCAAAGTTCTATTGCAAACCATGAGGCTTGATGATTCCCGACAAAATTTTCGTGAACCTCGGTCGTTACTCTGTTTTTTTGTGCACGTGCTTCAAACTTCCCATTTTAGGGTTCAATTTTAAGCACCTTTTAACAGTTTTATACACTCCCTTTTGCAAAAATTCTATTGCAAATCATGAAGCTTGATCATTCCCCAAACAAATTTTGAAAAACTCCGATCGTTTCCCAGTGTGTTTATAACGTCCCGGATTCTTTTTTGCAAATTAGGGTTTCGAGATTAGGCACCTTTTTATTGTTTATACATTCCTTACCTTCAATGTTCTATTGCAAACCATGAGGCTTGATGATTCCTGACAAACTTTTCGTGAACCTCGATCGTTACTCAGTTTTTTTAAGCACTTGCTTCAAACTTCCCATTTTCGGGTTTCAATTTTAAGCACCTTTTAACAGTTTTGTTCACTCCCTTTTGCCAAAAATCTATTGCAAATCATGAAGCTTGATCATTCCTCAAACAAATTTTGAAAAGCTCCGACCGTTGCCCAGTCTTTTTATAACGTCCCAGATTTGGGTTTGCAAATTAATGTTTCGATTTTAGGCACCTTTTTATTGTTTTATACACTCCTTCCCTTCAATGTTCTATTGCAAACCATGAGGCTTGATGATTCCCAACAAAATTTTCGTGAACCTCGATCGTTACTCAGTTTTTTTTAGCACGTGCTTCAAACTTCCGATTTGAGGGTTTCAATTTTAAGCACCTTTTTACAGTTTTACGCACTCCCTTCCGCCGACATTCTATTGTAAATCATGAGGCTTGATCAATCTCCAAACAAATTTTGAAAAACTCCAACTCTTGCCTGTATTTTTATAACGTCACGAATTTTTGTTTGCAAATTAGGGTTTCGATTTTAAGCACCTTTTTATTGTTTTATACACTCATTCCCTTCAAAGTTCTATTGCAAACCATGAGGCTTGATGATTCCCGACAAAATTTTCGTGAACCTCTATGTTTACTCAGTTTTTTTTTAGCACGTGCTTCAAACTTCCCATTTTAGGGTTCAATTTTAAGCACCTTTGAACAGTTTTATACACTCCCTTTTGCCGAAATTCTATTGCAAATCATGAAGCTTGATCATTCACCAAACAAATTTTGAAATGGTCTGATCGTTACCCAGTCTTTTTATAACGTCCCGGATTTGGGTTTGCAAATTAATGTTTCGATTTTAGGCACCTTTTTATTGTTTTATACACTCCTTCCCTTCAAAGTTCTATTGCAAACCACGAGGCTTGATGATTCCCGACAAAATTTTCGTGAACCTCGATCGTTACTCAGTTTTTTTGAGCACGTGCTTCAAACTTCCCATTTTAGGGTTCAATTTTAAGCACCTTTTAACAGTTTTATACACTCCCTTTTGCAAAAATTCTATTGCAAATCATGAAGCTTGATCATTCCCGAAACAAATTTTGAAATGGTCCAATCGTTGCCAGTCTTTTTATAACATCCCAAATTTGGGTTTGCAAATTAATGTTTCGATTTTAGGAACCTTTTTATTGTTTTATACACTCCTTCCCTTCAAAGTTCTATTGCAAACCATGAGGCTTGATGATTCCCGACAAAATTTTCGCAAACCTCGATCGTTACTCAGTTTTTTTGAGCACGTGCTTCAAACTTCCCATTTTAGGGTTTCAATTTTAAGCCCCTTTTAACAGTTTTATACACTCCCTTTTGCCGAAATTCTATTGCAAATCATGAAGCTTGATCATTCACCAAACAAATTTTGAAATGGTTCGATCGTTGCCTAGTCTTTTTATAACGATCCGGATTGGGGTTTGCAAATTAATGTTTCGATTTTAGGCACCTTTTTATTGTTTTATATACTCCTTCCCTTCAAAGTTCTATTGCAAACCACGAGGCTTGATGATTCCCAACAAAATTTTCGTGAACCTCGATCGTTACTCAGTTTTTTTGAGCACGTGCTTCAAACTTCCCATTTTAGGGTTCAATTTTAAGCACCTTTTAACAGTTTTATACACTCCCTTTTGCAAAAATTCTATTGCAAATCATGAAGCTTGATCATTCCCCAAACAAATTTTGAAATGGTCCAATCGTTGCCCAGTCTTTTTATAACGTCCCAAATTTGGGTTTGCAAATTAATGTCTCGATTTTAAGAATCTTTTTATTGTTTATACACTCCTTCCCTTCAAATTTCTATTGCAAACCATGAGGCTTGATGATTCCCGACAAAATTTTCGCAAACCTCGATCGTTACTCAGTTTTTTTGACACGTGCTTCAAACTTCCCATTTGAGGGTTTCAATTTTACGCACCTTTTAACAATTTTATACACTCCCTTTTGCCGAAATTCTATTGCAAATCATGGAGCTTGATCATTCACCAAACAAATTTTGTAAAGCTCCGACCGGTTCCCTGTATTTTTATAACGTCCCGGATTTGGGTTTGCAAATTAGGGTTTCGATTTTAGGCACCTTTTTATTGTTTTATACACTCCTTCCCTTCAAAGTTCTATTGCAAACCATGAGGCTTGATGATTCCCGACAAAATTTTCGTGAACCTCCATCGTTACTCAGTTCTTTTTAGCACGTGCTTCAAACATCCCATATTATGGTTTCAATTTTAAGCACCTTTTAACGGTTTTATACTCTCCCTTTTGCCGAAATTCTATTGCAAATCATAAAGCTTGATCATTCCCCAAAAAAATTTTGAAAAACTCCGACCGTTGCCCAGTCTTTTTATAACATCCCGGATTTGGGTTTGCAAATTAGGGTTTCGATTTTAGGCACCTTTTTATTGTTTTATACACTCCTTCCCTTCAAAGTTCTATTGCAAACCATGAGGCTTGATGATTCCCGACAAAATTTTCGTGAATCTCGATCGTTACTCAGTTATTTTGAGTACGTGCTTCAAACATCCCATTTTATGGTTTCAATTTTAAGCACCTTTTAACGGTTTTATACTCTCCCTTTTGCCGAAATTCTATTGCAAATCATAAAGCTTGATCATTCCCCAAAAAAATTTTGAAAAACTCCGACCGTTGCCCAGTCTTTTTATAACATCCCGGATTTGGGTTTGCAAATTAGGGTTTCAATTTTAGGCACCTTTTTATTGTTTTATACACTCCTTCCCTTCAAAGTTCTATTGCAAACCATGAGGCTAAATGATTCCCGATAAAATTTTCGTGAACCTCGATCGTTACTCAGTTTTTTTTAGCACGTGATTCAATCTTCCCATTTTAGGGTTTCAATTTTAAGCACCTTTTAACGGTTTTATACTCTCCCTTTTGCCGAAATTCTATTGCAAATCATGAAGCTTGATCATTCCCCAAACAAATTTTGAAAAACTCCGACCGTTGCCCAGTCTTTTTATAACGTCCCGGATTTTGGTTCGCAAATTAGGGTTTCGATTTTAGGCACCTTTTTATTGTTTTATATACTCCTTCCCTTCAAAGTTCTATTGCAAACCATGAGGCTTGATGATTCCCGACAAAATTTTCGTGAACCTCGATCGTAACTCAGTTTTTTTAGCACGTGCTTCAAACTTCCCATTTTAGAGTTTCAATTTTAAGCACCTTTTTACAGTTTTATACACTCCCTTCCGCCGACATCCTATTGCAAATCATGAGGCTTGATCAGTCCCCAAACAAATTTTGAAAAATTCCGACCGTTGCCAGTGTTTTTATAACGTCCCGAATTTTTGTATGCAAATTAGGGTTTCGATTTTAGGCACCTTTTTATTGTTTTATACACTCCTTCCCTTCAAAGTTCTATTGCAAACCATGAGGCTTGATGATACCCGACAAAATTTTCGTGAACCTCGATCGTTACTCAGTTTTTTTTAGCACGTGCTTCAAACTTCCCATTTTAGGGTTTCAATTTTAAGCACCTTTTTATAGTTTTATACTCTCCCTTTTGCCGAAATTCTATTGCAAATCATGAATCTTGATCAATCCCCAAACAAATTTTGAAAAACTCCGACCGTTGCCCAGTCTTTTTATAACGTCCCGAATTTTTGTTTACAGATTAGGGTTTCGATTTTAGGCACCTTTTTATTGTTTTATACACTCCTTCACTTCAAAGTTCTATTGCAAACCATGAGGCTTGATGATTCCCGACAAAATTTTCGTGAACCTCGATCGTTACTCAGTTTTTTTGAGCACGTGCTTCAAACATCCCATTTTATGGTTTCAATTTTAAGCTCGATCGTTACTCAGTTTTTTTGAGCACGTGCTTCAAACATCCCATTTTATGGTTTCAATTTTAAGCACCTTTTAACGATTTTATACTCTCCCTTTTGCCGAAATTCTATTGCAAATCATAAAGCTTGATCATTCCCCAAAAAAATTTTGAAAAACTCCGACCGTTGCCCAGTCTTTTTATAACCTCCCGGATTTGGGTTTGCAAATTAGGGTTTCGATTTTAGGCACCTTTTTATTGTTTTATACACTCCTTCCCTTCAAAGTTCTATTGCAAACCATGAGGCTTGATGATTCCCGATAAAATTTTCGTGAACCTCGATCGTTACTCAAAGTTTTTTAGCACGTGATTCAAACTTCCCATTTTAGGGTTTCAATTTTAAGCACCTTTTAACGGTTTTATACTCTCCCTTTTGCCGAAATTCTATTGCAAATCATGAAGCTTGATCATTCCCCAAACAAATTTTGAAAAACTCCGACCGTTGCCCAGTCTTGTTATAACGTCCCGGATTTTGGTTCGCAAATTAGGGTTTCGATTTTGGGCACCTTTTTATTGTTTTATATACTCCTTCCCTTCAAAGTTCTATTGCAAACCATGAGGCTTGATGATTCCCGACAAAATTTTCGTGAACCTCGATCGTAACTCAGTTTTTTTTAGCACGTGCTTCAAACTTCGCATTTTAGAGTTTTAATTTTAAGCACCTTTTTTCAGTTTTATACACTCCCTTCCGCCGACATTCTATTGTAAATCATGAGGCTTGATCAATCTCCAAAAAAAATTCGAAAAACTCCGACCGTTGCCAGTGTTTTTATAACGTCCCGAATTTTTGTTTGCAAACTAGGGTTTCGATTTTAGGCACCTTGTTATTGTTTTATACACTCCTTCCCTTCAAAGTTCTATTGCAAACCATGAGGCTTGATGATTCCCGACAAAATTTTCGTGAACCTCGATCGTTACTCAGTTTTTTTTAGCACGTGCTTCAAACTTCCCATTTTAGGGTTTCAATTTTAAGCACCTTTTTATAGTTTTAAACACTCCGTTTTGCCGAAATTCTATTGCAAATCATGAATCTTGATCAATCCCCAAACAAATTTTGAAAAACTCCGACCGTTGCCCAGTCTTTTTATAACGTCCCGAATTTTTGTTTACAGATTAGGGTTTCGATTTTAGGCACCTTTTTATTGTTTTATACACTCCTTCCCTTCAAAGTTCTATTGCAAACCATGAGGCTTGATGATACCCGAAAAAATTTTCGTGAACCTCGATCGTTACTGAGTTTTTTTTAGCACGTGCTTCAAACTTCCCATTTTAGGGTTTCAATTTTAAGCACCTTTTTATAGTTTTATACACTCCATTTTGCCGAAATTCTATTGCAAATCATGAATCTTGATCAATCCCCAAACAAATTTTGAAAAACTCCGACCGTTGCCCAGTCTTTTTATAACGTCCCGAATTTTTGTTTACAGATTAGGGTTTCGATTTTAGGCACCTTTTTATTGTTTTATACACTCCTTCCCTTCAAAGTTCTAATTCAAACCATGAGGCTTGATGATTCCCGACAAAATTTTCGTGAACCTCGATCGTTACTCAGTTTTTTTTAGCACGTGCTTCAAACTTCCCATTTTAGGGTTTCAATTTTAAGCACCTTTTTATAGTTTTATACACTCCCTTCCGCCGACATCCTATTGTAAATCAAAAGGCTTGATCAATCCCCAAACAAATTTTGAAAAACTCCGACCGTTGCCCAGTCTTTTTATAACCTCCCGGATTTGGGTTTGCAAATTAGGGTTTCGATTTTAGGCACCTTTTTATTGTTTTATACACTCCTTCCCTTCAAAGTTCTATTGCAAACCATGAGGCTTGATGATTCCCGACAAAATTTTCGTGAACCTCGATCGTTACTCAGTTTTTTTTAGCACGTGCTTCAAACTTCCCATTTTAGAGTTTTAATTTTAAGCACCTTTTTACAGTTTTATACACTCCCTTCCGCCGACATCCTATTGTAAATCAAAAGGCTTGATCAATCCCCAAAAAAATTTTGAAAAACTCCGACCGTTGCCCAGTCTTTTTATAACATCCCGGATTTGGGTTTGCAAATTAGGGTTTCGATTTTAGGCACCTTTTTATTGTTTTATACACTCCTTCCCTTTAAAGTTCTATTGCAAACCATGAGGCTTGATGATTCCCGATAAAATTTTCGTGAACCTCGATCGTTACTCAGTTTTTTTTAGCACGTGATTCAAACTTCCCATTTTAGGGTTTCAATTTTAAGCACCTTTTAACGGTTTTATACTCTCCCTTTTGCCGAAATTCTATTGCAAATCATGAGGCTTGATCAATCCCCAAACAAATTTTGAAAAACTCCGACCGTTGCCCAGTCTTTTTATAACGTCCCGGATTTTGGTTCGCAAATTAGGGTTTCGATTTTAGGCACCTTTTTATTGTTTTATATACTCCTTCCCTTCAAAGTTCTATTGCAAACCATGAGGCTTGATGATTCCCGACAAAATTTTCGTGAACCTCGATCGTAACTCAGTTTTTTTTAGCACGTGCTTCAAACTTCCCATTTTAGAGTTTTAATTTTAAGCACCTTTTTACAGTTTTATACACTCCCTTCCGCCGACATCCTATTGTAAATCAAAAGGCTTGATCAATCCCCAAACAAATTTTGAAAAACTCCGACCGTTGCCCAGTCTTTTTATAACCTCCCGGATTTGGGTTTGCAAATTAGGGTTTCGATTTTAGGCACCTTTTTATTGTTTTATACACTCCTTCCCTTCAAAGTTCTATTGCAAACCATGAGGCTTGATGATTCCCGACAAAATTTTCGTGAACCTCGATCGTTACTCAGTTTTTTTGAGCACGTGCTTCAAACATCCTATATTATGGTTTCAATTTTAAGCACCTTTTAACGGTTTTATACTCTCCCTTTTGCCGAAATTCTATTGCAAATCATAAAGCTTGATCATTCCCCAAAAAAATTTTGAAAAACTCCGACCGTTGCCCAGTCTTTTTATAACATCCCGGATTTGGGTTTGCAAATTAGGGTTTCGATTTTAGGCACCTTTTTATTGTTTTATACACTCCTTCCCTTCAAAGTTCTATTGCAAACCATGAGGCTTGATGATTCCCGATAAAATTTTCGTGAACCTCGATCGTTACTCAGTTTTTTTTAGCACGTGATTCAAACTTCTCATTTTAGGGTTTCAATTTTAAGCACCTTTTAACGGTTTTATACTCTCCCTTTTGCCGAAATTCTATTGCAAATCATGAAGCTTGATCATTCCCCAAACAAATTTTGAAAAACTCCGACCGTTGCCCAGTCTTTTTATAACGTCCCGGATTTTGGTTCGCAAATTAGGGTTTCGATTTTAGGCACCTTTTTATTGTTTTATATACTCCTTCCCTTCAAAGTTCTATTGCAAACCATGAGGCTTGATGATACCCGACAAAATTTTCGTGAACCTCGATCGTTACTCAGTTTTTTTTAGCACGTGCTTCAAACTTCCCATTTTAGGGTTTCAATTTTAAGCACCTTTTTATAGTTTTATACACTCCGTTTTGCCGAAATTCTATTGCAAATCATGAATCTTGATCAATCCCCAAACAAATTTTGAAAAACTCCGACCGTTGCCCAGTCTTTTTATAACGTCCCGAATTTTTGTTTACAGATTAGGGTTTCGATTTTAGGCACCTTTTTATTGTTTTATACACTCCTTCCCTTCAAAGTTCTATTGCAAACCAGAGGCTTGATGATTCCCGACAAAATTTTCGTGAACCTCGATCGTTACTCAGTTTTTTTGAGCACGTGCTTCAAACATCCCATATTATGGTTTCAATTTTAAGCACCTTTTAACGGTTTTATACTCTC